>NC_053489.1:560524117-560688668 GCF_905171775.1 Rana temporaria | reverse complement strand
TCTGTGGCGCAATGGATAGCGCATTGGACTTCTAGCTGGTGTAGTAATTCAAAGGTTGTGGGTTCGAGTCCCACCAGAGTCGGTTTTATATAGTCTTGTTCATAGTGATGCTGCTCTAATGCTATAAAGTAATGGATTCCATTCATAAGGGAGCTGTAGTGAAGAGGATTTGCCGTAAAAAGTTAATGATAGCGCATAGTGGTTCAGGCTTCTCTTGAGCGTTGATATCAGCAAAATTAGAGGTACCCCGTGGAATTCAGAGCAATGAGAGGGATAGGTAAGCTAACCTGCATTCTATTGTTCCCTTCCCTCATGCCAGGTGCAGGCACTAATTCTTTACTGTGTCCTCTTTTGTCAGCCCCACAACCATTTACTGTCCAAATCTTGCTACCTTCACCTCAATAAGAATTCCAAAGAATGCCCCATCTTAACCAATGACACCACCAAACGTCCACTTCACTCCCTTGATATCTCTCGCCTTGACTATTGCAACTCCCTACTCTTTTCTCTCCTTCCAAGAACTCCTGTTTGCTAGCTCCCTCAACACTTCCTCCCATGCTGGCCTCTGGGATTTCCCCAGGGGCTCTCCCATCCTCTCAAATTCCCTACTCCAATCTATATGGCTATTTCCCACTATGTATGCCTCAGGTGATCCCTGGAAACTCATCTCTTCAGGGAAGTCTTTCCTGCCATTACCTAATAGCGGAGCTTTTCCTTTCTCCAGCAACTCATCAACGGTACAAATACTGCTACTTAACATGAGCTTCGGTTCCCACCTAAAGATCAAACGATCTAGCACTAAGGCACATGCCCAAGCAGGTAGATTTCAATCTTAAACTGTATCTGGAACAGATCTTGAGCTCATCCCTATTATTTAGTAGCGACCAGTATTCGGATGTGTTTATTTGCTATGACTTGGATAGTTCCTCAGGCAAGGTCCTCTGACAGCATCCTCAGAGAGGGCTCTGTGGCGCAATGGATAGCGCATTGGACTTCTAGCTGGTGTAGTAATTCAAAGGTTGTGGGTTCGAGTCCCACCAGAGTCGGTTTTATATAGTCTTGTTCATAGTGATGCTGCTCTAATGCTATAAAGTAATGGATTCCATTCATAAGGGAGCTGTAGTGAAGAGGATTTGCCGTAAAAAGTTAATGATAGCGCATAGTGGTTCAGGCTTCTCTTGAGCGTTGATATCAGCAAAATTGGAGGTACCCCGTGGAATTCAGAGCAATGAGAGGGATAGGTAAGCTAACCTGCATTCTATTGTTCCCTTCCCTCATGCCAGGTGCAGGCACTAATTCTTTACTGTGTCCTCTTTTGTCAGCCCCACAACCATTTACTGTCCAAATCTTGCTACCTTCACCTCAATAAGAATTCCAAAGAATGCCCCATCTTAACCAATGACACCACCAAACGTCCACTTCACTCCCTTGATATCTCTCGCCTTGACTATTGCAACTCCCTACTCTTTTCTCTCCTTCCAAGAACTCCTGTTTGCTAGCTCCCTCAACACTTCCTCCCATGCTGGCCTCTGGGATTTCCCCAGGGGCTCTCCCATCCTCTCAAATTCCCTACTCCAATCTATATGGCTATTTCCCACTATGTATGCCTCAGGTGATCCCTGGAAACTCATCTCTTCAGGGAAGTCTTTCCTGCCATTACCTAATAGCGGAGCTTTTCCTTTCTCCAGCAACTCATCAACGGTACAAATACTGCTACTTAACATGAGCTTCGGTTCCCACCTAAAGATCAAACGATCTAGCACTAAGGCACATGCCCAAGCAGGTAGATTTCAATCTTAAACTGTATCTGGACCAGATCTTGAGCTCATCCCTATTATTTAGTAGCGACCAGTATTCGGATGTGTTTATTTGCTACGACTTGGATAGTTCCTCAGGCAAGGTCCTCTGACAACATCCTCAGAGAGGGCTCTGTGGCGCAATGGATAGCGCATTGGACTTCTAGCTGGTGTAGTAATTCAAAGGTTGTGGGTTCGAGTCCCACCAGAGTCGGTTTTATATAGTCTTGTTCATAGTGATGCTGCTCTAATGCTATAAAGTAATGGATTCCATTCATAAGGGAGCTGTAGTGAAGAGGATTTGCCGTAAAAAGTTAATGATAGCGCATAGTGGTTCAGGCTTCTCTTGAGCGTTGATATCAGCAAAATTGGAGGTACCCCGTGGAATTCAGAGCAATGAGAGGGATAGGTAAGCTAACCTGCATTCTATTGTTCCCTTCCCTCATGCCAGGTGCAGGCACTAATTCTTTACTGTGTCCTCTTTTGTCAGCCCCACAACCATTTACTGTCCAAATCTTGCTACCTTCACCTCAATAAGAATTCCAAAGAATGCCCCATCTTAACCAATGACACCACCAAACGTCCACTTCACTCCCTTGATATCTCTCGCCTTGACTATTGCAACTCCCTACTCTTTTCTCTCCTTCCAAGAACTCCTGTTTGCTAGCTCCCTCAACACTTCCTCCCATGCTGGCCTCTGGGATTTCCCCAGGGGCTCTCCCATCCTCTCAAATTCCCTACTCCAATCTATATGGCTATTTCCCACTATGTATGCCTCAGGTGATCCCTGGAAACTCATCTCTTCAGGGAAGTCTTTCCTGCCATTACCTAATAGCGGAGCTTTTCCCTTCTCCAGCAACTCATCAACGGTACAAATACTGCTACTTAACATGAGCTTCGGTTCCCACCTAAAGATCAAACGATCTAGCACTAAGGCACATGCCCAAGCAGGTAGATTTCAATCTTAAACTGTATCTGGACCAGATCTTGAGCTCATCCCTATTATTTAGTAGCGACCAGTATTCGGATGTGTTTATTTGCTATGACTTGGATAGTTCCTCAGGCAAGGTCCTCTGACAGCATCCTCAGAGAGGGCTCTGTGGCGCAATGGATAGCGCATTGGACTTCTAGCTGGTGTAGTAATTCAAAGGTTGTGGGTTCGAGTCCCACCAGAGTCGGTTTTATATAGTTCTTGTTCATAGTGATGCTGCTCTAATGCTATAAAGTAATGGATTCCATTCATAAGGGAGCTGTAGTGAAGAGGATTTGCCGTAAAAAGTTAATGATAGCGCATAGTGGTTTAGGCTACTCTTGAGCATTGATATCAGCAAAATTGGAGGTACCCCATGGAATTCAGAGCAATGAGAGGGATAGGTAAGCTAACCTGCATTCTATTGTTCCCTTCCCTCATGCCAGGTGCAGGCACTAATTCTTTACTGTGTCCTCTTTTGTCAGCCCGACAACCATTTACTGTCCAAATCTTGCTACCTTCACCTCAATAAGAATTCCAAAGAATGCCCCATCTTAACCAATGACACCACCAAACGTCCACTTCACTCCCTTGATATCTCTCGCCTTGACTATTGCAACTCCCTACTCTTTTCTCTCCTTCCAAGAACTCCTGTTTGCTAGCTCCCTCAACACTTCCTCCCATGCTGGCCTCTGGGATTTCCCCAGGGGCTCTCCCATCCTCTCAAATTCCCTACTCCAATCTATATGGCTATTTCCCACTATGTATGCCTCAGGTGATCCCAGGAAACTCATCTCTTCAGGGAAGTCTTTGCTGCCATTACCTAATAGCGGAGCTTTTCCTTTCTCCAGCAACTCATCAACGGTACAAATACTGCTAATTAACATGAGCTTCGGTTCCCACCTAAAGATCAAACGATCTAGCACTAAGGCACATGCCCAAGCAGGTAGATTTCAATCTTAAACTGTATCTGGACCAGATCTTGAGCTCATCCCTATTATTTAGTAGCGACCAGTATTCGGATGTGTTTATTTGCTATGACTTGGATAGTTCCTCAGGCAAGGTCCTCTGACAGCATCCTCAGAGAGGGCTCTGTGGCGCAATGGATAGCGCATTGGACTTCTAGCTGGTGTAGTAATTCAAAGGTTGTGGGTTCGAGTCCCACCAGAGTCGGTTTTATATAGTCCTTGTTCATAGTGATGCTGCTCTAATGCTATAAAGTAATGGATTCCATTCATAAGGGAGCTGTAGTGAAGAGGATTTGCCGTAAAAAGTTAATGATAGCGCATAGTGGTTCAGGCTACTCTTGAGCATTGATATCAGCAAAATTGGAGGTACCCCGTGGAATTCAGAGCAATGAGAGGGATAGGTAAGCTAACCTGCATTCTATTGTTCCCTTCCCTCATGCCAGGTGCAGGCACTAATTCTTTACTGTGTCCTCTTTTGTCAGCCCCACAACCATTTACTGTCCAAATCTTGCTACCTTCACCTCAATAAGAATTCCAAAGAATGCCCCATCTTAACCAATGACACCACCAAACGTCCACTTCACTCCCTTGATATCTCTCGCCTTGACTATTGCAACTCCCTACTCTTTTCTCTCCTTCCAAGAACTCCTGTTTGCTAGCTCCCTCAACACTTCCTCCCATGGTGGCCTCTGGGATTTCCCCAGGGGCTCTCCCATCCTCTCAAATTCCCTACTCCAATCTATATGGCTATTTCCCACTATGTATGCCTCAGGTGATCCCTGGAAACTCATCTCTTCAGGGAAGTCTTTCCTGCCATTACCTAATAGCGGAGCTTTTCCTTTCTCCAGCAACTCATCAACGGTACAAATACTGCTACTTAACATGAGCTTCGGTTCCCACCTAAGATCAAAAGATCTAGCACTAAGGCACATGCCCAAGCAGGTAGATTTCAATCTTAAACTGTATCTGGACCAGATCTTGAGCTCATCCCTATTATTTAGTAGCGACCAGTATTCGGATGTGTTTATTTGCTACGACTTGGATAGTTCCTCAGGCAAGGTCCTCTGACAACATCCTCAGAGAGGGCTCTGTGGCGCAATGGATAGCGCATTGGACTTCTAGCTGGTGTAGTAATTCAAAGGTTGTGGATTTGAGTCCCACCAGAGTCGGTTTTATATAGTTCTTGTTCATAGTGATGCTGCTCTAATGCTATAAAGTAATGGATTCCATTCATATGGGAGCTGTAGTGAAGAGGATTTGCCGTAAAAAGTTAATGATAGCGCATAGTGGTTCAGGCTTCTCTTGAGCGTTGATATCAGCAAAATTAGAGGTACCCCGTGGAATTCAGAGCAATGAGAGGGATAGGTAAGCTAACCTGCATTCTATTGTTCCCTTCCCTCATGCCAGGTGCAGGCACTAATTCTTTACTGTGTCCTCTTTTGTCAGCCCCACAACCATTTACTGTCCAAATCTTGCTACCTTCACCTCAATAAGAATTCCAAAGAATGCCCCATCTTAACCAATGACACCACCAAACGTCCACTTCACTCCCTTGATATCTCTCGCCTTGACTATTGCAACTCCCTACTCTTTTCTCTCCTTCCAAGAACTCCTGTTTGCTAGCTCCCTCAACACTTCCTCCCATGGTGGCCTCTGGGATTTCCCCAGGGGCTCTCCCATCCTCTCAAATTCCCTACTCCAATCTATATGGCTATTTCCCACTATGTATGCCTCAGGTGATCCCTGGAAACTCATCTCTTCAGGGAAGTCTTTCCTGCCATTACCTAATAGCGGAGCTTTTCCTTTCTCCAGCAACTCATCAACGGTACAAATACTGCTACTTAACATGAGCTTCGGTTCCCACCTAAGATCAAAAGATCTAGCACTAAGGCACATGCCCAAGCAGGTAGATTTCAATCTTAAACTGTATCTGGACCAGATCTTGAGCTCATCCCTATTTTTTAGTAGCGACCAGTATTCGGATGTGTTTATTTGCTACGACTTGGATAGTTCCTCAGGCAAGGTCCTCTGACAACATCCTCAGAGAGGGCTCTGTGGCGCAATGGATAGCGCATTGGACTTCTAGCTGGTGTAGTAATTCAAAGGTTGTGGGTTCGAGTCCCACCAGAGTCGGTTTTATATAGTTCTTGTTCATAGTGATGCTGCTCTAATGCTATAAAGTAATGGATTCCATTCATAAGGGAGCTGTAGTGAAGAGGATTTGCCGTAAAAAGTTAATGATAGCGCATAGTGGTTCAGGCTACTCTTGAGCATTGATATCAGCAAAATTGGAGGTACCCCGTGGAATTCAGAGCAATGAGAGGGATAGGTAAGCTAACCTGCATTCTATTGTTCCCTTCCCTCATGCCAGGTGCAGGCACTAATTCTTTACTGTGTCCTCTTTTGTCAGCCCCACAACCATTTACTGTCCAAATCTTGCTACCTTCACCTCAATAAGAATTCCAAAGAATGCCCCATCTTAACCAATGACACCACCAAACGTCCACTTCACTCCCTTGATATCTCTCGCCTTGACTATTGCAACTCCCTACTCTTTTCTCTCCTTCCAAGAACTCCTGTTTGCTAGCTCCCTCAACACTTCCTCCCATGCTGGCCTCTGGGATTTCCCCAGGGGCTCTCCCATCCTCTCAAATTCCCTACTCCAATCTATATGGCTATTTCCCACTATGTATGCCTCAGGTGATCCCTGGAAACTCATCTCTTCAGGGAAGTCTTTCCTGCCATTACCTAATAGCGGAGCTTTTCCTTTCTCCAGCAACTCATCAACGGTACAAATACTGCTACTTAACATGAGCTTCGGTTCCCACCTAAGATCAAAAGATCTAGCACTAAGGCACATGCCCAAGCAGGTAGATTTCAATCTTAAACTGTATCTGGACCAGATCTTGAGCTCATCCCTATTTTTTAGTAGCGACCAGTATTCGGATGTGTTTATTTGCTACGACTTGGATAGTTCCTCAGGCAAGGTCCTCTGACAGCATCCTCAGAGAGGGCTCTGTGGCGCAATGGATAGCGCATTGGACTTCTAGCTGGTGTAGTAATTCAAAGGTTGTGGGTTTGAGTCCCACCAGAGTCGGTTTTATATAGTTCTTGTTCATAGTGATGCTGCTCTAATGCTATAAAGTAATGGATTCCATTCATAAGGGAGCTGTAGTGAAGAGGATTTGCCGTAAAAAGTTAATGATAGCGCATAGTGGTTCAGGCTACTCTTGAGCATTGATATCATCAAAATTGGAGGTACCCTGTGGAATTCAGAGCAATGAGAGGGATAGGTAAGCTAACCTGCATTCTATTGTTCCCTTCCCTCATGCCAGGTGCAGGCACTAATTCTTTACTGTGTCCTCTTTTGTCAGCCCCACAACCATTTACTGTCCAAATCTTGCTACCTTCACCTCAATAAGAATTCCAAAGAATGCCCCATCTTAACCAATGACACCACCAAACGTCCACTTCACTCCCTTGATATCTCTCGCCTTGACTATTGCAACTCCCTACTCTTTTCTCTCCTTCCAAGAACTCCTGTTTGCTAGCTCCCTCAACACTTCCTCCCATGCTGGCCTCTGGGATTTCCCCAGGGGCTCTCCCATCCTCTCAAATTCCCTACTCCAATCTATATGGCTATTTCCCACTATGTATGCCTCAGGTGATCCCTGGAAACTCATCTCTTCAGGGAAGTCTTTCCTGCCATTACCTAATAGCGGAGCTTTTCCCTTCTCCAGCAACTCATCAACGGTACAAATACTGCTACTTAACATGAGCTTCGGTTCCCACCTAAGATCAAAAGATCTAGCACTAAGGCACATGCCCAAGCAGGTAGATTTCAATCTTAAACTGTATCTGGACCAGATCTTGAGCTCATCCCTATTATTTAGTAGCGACCAGTATTCGGATGTGTTTATTTGCTATGACTTGGATAGTTCCTCAGGCAAGGTCCTCTGACAGCATCCTCAGAGAGGGCTCTGTGGCGCAATGGATAGCGCATTGGACTTCTAGCTGGTGTAGTAATTCAAAGGTTGTGGGTTCGAGTCCCACCAGAGTCGGTTTTATATAGTTCTTGTTCATAGTGATGCTGCTCTAATGCTATAAAGTAATGGATTCCATTCATAAGGGAGCTGTAGTGAAGAGGATTTGCCGTAAAAAGTTAATGATAGCGCATAGTGGTTCAGGCTTCTCTTGAGCGTTGATATCAGCAAAATTGGAGGTACCCCGTGGAATTCAGAGCAATGAGAGGGATAGGTAAGCTAACCTGCATTCTATTGTTCCCTTCCCTCATGCCAGGTGCAGGCACTAATTCTTTACTGTGTCCTCTTTTGTCAGCCCGACAACCATTTACTGTCCAAATCTTGCTACCTTCACCTCAATAAGAATTCCAAAGAATGCCCCATCTTAACCAATGACACCACCAAACGTCCATTTCACTCCCTTGATATCTCTCGCCTTGACTATTGCAACTCCCTACTCTTTTCTCTCCTTCCAAGAACTCCTGTTTGCTAGCTCCCTCAACACTTCCTCCCATGCTGGCCTCTGGGATTTCCCCAGGGGCTCTCCCATCCTCTCAAATTCCCTACTCCAATCTATATGGCTATTTCCCACTATGTATGCCTCAGGTGATCCCTGGAAACTCATCTCTTCAGGGAAGTCTTTCCTGCCATTACCTAATAGCGGAGCTTTTCCTTTCTCCAGCAACTCATCAACGGTACAAATACTGCTACTTAACATGAGCTTCGGTTCCCACCTAAAGATCAAACGATCTAGCACTAAGGCACATGCCCAAGCAGGTAGATTTCAATCTTAAACTGTATCTGGACCAGATCTTGAGCTCATCCCTATTATTTAGTAGCGACCAGTATTCGGATGTGTTTATTTGCTATGACTTGGATAGTTCCTCAGGCAAGGTCCTCTGACAGCATCCTCAGAGAGGGCTCTGTGGCGCAATGGATAGCGCATTGGACTTCTAGCTGGTGTAGTAATTCAAAGGTTGTGGGTTCGAGTCCCACCAGAGTCGGTTTTATATAGTCCTTGTTCATAGTGATGCTGCTCTAATGCTATAAAGTAATGGATTCCATTCATAAGGGAGCTGTAGTGAAGAGGATTTGCCGTAAAAAGTTAATGATAGCGCATAGTGGTTCAGGCTTCACTGGAGCGTTGATATCAGCAAAATTGGAGGTACCCCGTGGAATTCAGAGCAATGAGAGGGATAGGTAAGCTAACCTGCATTCTATTGTTCCCTTCCCTCATGCCAGGTGCAGGCACTAATTCTTTACTGTGTCCTCTTGTGTCAGCCCGACAACCATTTACTGTCCAAATCTTGCTACCTTCACCTCAATAAGAATTCCAAAGAATGCCCCATCTTAACCAATGACACCACCAAACGTCCACTTCACTCCCTTGATATCTCTCGCCTTGACTATTGCAACTCCCTACTCTTTTCTCTCCTTCCAAGAACTCCTGTTTGCTAGCTCCCTCAACACTTCCTCCCATGCTGGCCTCTGGGATTTCCCCAGGGGCTCTCCCATCCTCTCAAATTCCCTACTCCAATCTATATGGCTATTTCCCACTATGTATGCCTCAGGTGATCCCTGGAAACTCATCTCTTCAGGGAAGTCTTTCCTGCCATTACCTAATAGCGGAGCTTTTCCTTTCTCCAGCAACTCATCAACGGTACAAATACTGCTACTTAACATGAGCTTCGGTTCCCACCTAAAGATCAAACGATCTAGCACTAAGGCACATGCCCAAGCAGGTAGATTTCAATCTTAAACTGTATCTGGACCAGATCTTGAGCTCATCCCTATTTTTTAGTAGCGACCAGTATTCGGATGTGTTTATTTGCTATGACTTGGATAGTTCCTCAGGCAAGGTCCTCTGACAACATCCTCAGAGAGGGCTCTGTGGCGCAATGGATAGCGCATTGGACTTCTAGCTGGTGTAGTAATTCAAAGGTTGTGGGTTCGAGTCCCACCAGAGTCGGTTTTATATAGTTCTTGTTCATAGTGATGCTGCTCTAATGCTATAAAGTAATGGATTCCATTCATAAGGGAGCTGTAGTGAAGAGGATTTGCCGTAAAAAGTTAATGATAGCGCATAGTGGTTCAGGCTTCTCTTGAGCGTTGATATCAGCAAAATTGGAGGTACCCCGTGGAATTCAGAGCAATGAGAGGGATAGGTAAGCTAACCTGCATTCTATTGTTCCCTTCCCTCATGCCAGGTGCAGGCACTAATTCTTTACTGTGTCCTCTTTTGTCAGCCCCACAACCATTTACTGTCCAAATCTTGCTACCTTCACCTCAATAAGAATTCCAAAGAATGCCCCATCTTAACCAATGACACCACCAAACGTCCACTTCACTCCCTTGATATCTCTCGCCTTGACTATTGCAACTCCCTACTCTTTTCTCTCCTTCCAAGAACTCCTGTTTGCTAGCTCCCTCAACACTTCCTCCCATGCTGGCCTCTGGGATTTCCCCAGGGGCTCTCCCATCCTCTCAAATTCCCTACTCCAATCTATATGGCTATTTCCCCACTATGTATGCCTCAGGTGATCTCTGGAAACTCATCTCTTCAGGGAAGTCTTTCCTGCCATTACCTAATAGCTGAGCTTTTCCTTTCTCCAGCAACTCATCAACGGTACAAATACTGCTACTTAACATGAGCTTCGGTTCCCACCTAAAGATCAAAAGATCTAGCACTAAGGCACATGCCCAAGCAGGTAGATTTCAATCTTAAACTGTATCTGGACCAGATCTTGAGCTCATCCCTATTTTTTAGTAGCGACCAGTATTCGGATGTGTTTATTTGCTATGACTTGGATAGTTCCTCAGGCAAGGTCCTCTGACAGCATCCTCAGAGAGGGCTCTGTGGCGCAATGGATAGCGCATTGGACTTCTAGCTGGTGTAGTAATTCAAAGGTTGTGGGTTTGAGTCCCACCAGAGTCGGTTTTATATAGTTCTTGTTCATAGTGATGCTGCTCTAATGCTATAAAGTAATGGATTCCATTCATAAGGGAGCTGTAGTAAAGAGGATTTGCCGTAAAAAGTTAATGATAGCGCATAGTGGTTCAGGCTACTCTTGAGCATTGATATCAGCAAAATTGGAGGTACCCCGTGGAATTCAGAGCAATGAGAGGGATAGGTAAGCTAACCTGCATTCTATTGTTCCCTTCCCTCATGCCAGGTGCAGGCACTAATTCTTTACTGTGTCCTCTTTTGTCAGCCCCACAACCATTTACTGTCCAAATCTTGCTACCTTCACCTCAATAAGAATTCCAAAGAATGCCCCATCTTAACCAATGACACCACCAAACGTCCACTTCACTCTCTTGATATCTCTCGCCTTGACTATTGCAACTCCCTACTCTTTTCTCTCCTTCCAAGAACTCCTGTTTGCTAGCTCCCTCAACACTTCCTCCCATGCTGGCCTCTGGGATTTCCCCAGGGGCTCTCCCATCCTCTCAAATTCCCTACTCCAATCTATATGGCTATTTCCCACTATGTATGCCTCAGGTGATCCCTGGAAACTCATCTCTTCAGGGAAGTCTTTCCTGCCATTACCTAATAGCGGAGCTTTTCCTTTCTCCAGCAACTCATCAACGGTACAAATACTGCTACTTAACATGAGCTTCGGTTCCCACCTAAAGATCAAAAGATCTAGCACTAAGGCACATGCCCAAGCAGGTAGATTTCAATCTTAAACTGTATCTGGACCAGATCTTGAGCTCATCCCTATTTTTTAGTAGCGACCAGTATTCGGATGTGTTTATTTGCTATGACTTGGATAGTTCCTCAGGCAAGGTCCTCTGACAGCATCCTCAGAGAGGGCTCTGTGGCGCAATGGATAGCGCATTGGACTTCTAGCTGGTGTAGTAATTCAAAGGTTGTGGGTTCGAGTCCCACCAGAGTCGGTTTTATATAGTTCTTGTTCATAGTGATGCTGCTCTAATGCTATAAAGTAATGGATTCCATTCATAAGGGAGCTGTAGTGAAGAGGATTTGCCGTAAAAAGTTAATGATAGCGCATAGTGGTTCAGGCTTCACTGGAGCGTTGATATCAGCAAAATTGGAGGTTCCCCCGTGGAATTCAGAGCAATGAGAGGGATAGGTAAGCTAACCTGCATTCTATTGTTCCCTTCCCTCATGCCAGGTGCAGGCACTAATTCTTTACTGTGTCCTCTTTTGTCAGCCCGACAACCATTTACTGTCCAAATCTTGCTACCTTCACCTCAATAAGAATTCCAAAGAATGCCCCATCTTAACCAATGACACCACCAAACGTCCACTTCACTCCCTTGATATCTCTCGCCTTGACTATTGCAACTCCCTACTCTTTTCTCTCCTTCCAAGAACTCCTGTTTGCTAGCTCCCTCAACACTTCCTCCCTTGCTGGCCTCTGGGATTTCCCCAGGGGCTCTCCCATCCTCTCAAATTCCCTACTCCAATCTATATGGCTATTTCCCACTATGTATGCCTCAGGTGATCCCTGGAAACTCATCTCTTCAGGGAAGTCTTTCCTGCCATTACCTAATAGCGGTGCTTTTCCTTTCTCCAGCAACTCATCAACGGTACAAATACTGCTACTTAACATGAGCTTCGGTTCCCACCTAAAGATCAAACGATCTAGCACTAAGGCACATGCCCAAGCAGGTAGATTTCAATCTTAAACTGTATCTGGACCAGATCTTGAGCTCATCCCTATTATTTAGTAGCGACCAGTATTCGGATGTGTTTATTTGCTACGACTTGGATATTTCCTCAGGCAAGGTCCTCTGATAACATCCTCAGAGAGGGCTCTGTGGCGCAATGGATAGCGCATTGGACTTCTAGCTGGTGTAGTAATTCAAAGGTTGTGGGTTCGAGTCCCACCAGAGTTGGTTTTATATAGTTCTTGTTCATAGTGATGCTGCTCTAATGCTATAAAGTAATGGATTCCATTCATAAGGGAGCTGTAGTAAAGAGGATTTGCCGTAAAAAGTTAATGATAGCGCATAGTGGTTCAGGCTACTCTTGAGCATTGATATCAGCAAAATTGGAGGTACCCCGTGGAATTCAGAGCAATGAGAGGGATAGGTAAGCTAACCTGCATTCTATTGTTCCCTTCCCTCATGCCAGGTGCAGGCACTAATTCTTTACTGTGTCCTCTTTTGTCAGCCCCACAACCATTTACTGTCCAAATCTTGCTACCTTCACCTCAATAAGAATTCCAAAGAATGCCCCATCTTAACCAATGACACCACCAAACGTCCACTTCACTCCCTTGATATCTCTCGCCTTGACTATTGCAACTCCCTACTCTTTTCTCTCCTTCCAAGAACTCCTGTTTGCTAGCTCCCTCAACACTTCCTCCCATGCTGGCCTCTGGGATTTCCCCAGGGGCTCTCCCATCCTCTCAAATTCCCTACTCCAATCTATATGGCTATTTCCCACTATGTATGCCTCAGGTGATCCCTGGAAACTCATCTCTTCAGGGAAGTCTTTCCTGCCATTACCTAATAGCGAAGCTTTTCCTTTCTCCAGCAACTCATCAACGGTACAAATACTGCTACTTAACATGAGCTTCGGTTCCCACCTAAAGATCAAAAGATCTAGCACTAAGGCACATGCCCAAGCAGGTGGATTTCAATCTTAAACTGTATCTGGACCAGATCTTGAGCTCATCCCTATTATTTAGTAGCGACCAGTATTCGGATGTGTTTATTTGCTACGACTTGGATATTTACTCAGGCAAGGTCCTCTGACAACATCCTCAGAGAGGGCTCTGTGGCGCAATGGATAGTGCATTGGACTTCTAGCTGGTGTAGTAATTCAAAGGTTGTGGGTTCGAGTCCCACCAGAGTCGGTTTTATATAGTTCTTGTTCATAGTGATGCTGCTCTAATGCTATAAAGTAATTGATTCCATTCATGAGGGAGCTGTAGTGAAGAGGGTTTGCCGTAAAAAGTTAATGATAGCGCATAGTGGTTCAGGCTTCTCTTGAGCATTGATATCAGCAAAATTGGAGGTACCCCATGGAATTCAGAGCAATGAGAGGGATAGGTAAGCTAACCTGCATTCTATTGTTCCCTTCCCTCATGCCAGGTGCAGGCACTAATTCTTTACTGTGTCCTCTTTTGTTAGCCCCACAGCTATTTACTGTCCAAATCTTGCTACCTTCACCTCAATAAGAATTCCAAAGAATGCCCCATCTTAACCAATGACACCACCAAACGTCCACTTCACTCCCTTGATAGCTCTCGCCTTGACTATTGCAACTCCCTACTCTTTTCTCTCCTTCCAAGAACTCCTGTTTGCTAGCTCCCTCAACACTTCCTCCCATGCTGGCCTCTGGGATTTCTCCAGGGGCTCTCCCATCCTCTCAAATTCCCTACTCCAATCTATATGGCTATTTATGTATCCTCAGGTGATCCCTGGAAACTCATCTCTTCAGGGAAGTCTTTCCTGCCATTACCTAATAGCGGAGCTTTTCCTTCTCCAGCAACTCATCAACGGTACAAATACTGCTACTTAACATGAGCTTTGGTTCCCACCTAAAGATCAAACGATCTAGCACTAAGGCACATGCCCAAGCAGGTCGATTTCAATCTTAAACTGTATCTGGACCAGATCTTGAGCTCATCCCTATTATTTAGTAGCGACCAGTATTCGGATGTGTTTATTTGCTATGACTTGGATAGTTCCTCAGGCAAGGTCCTCTGACAGCATCCTCAGAGAGGGCTCTGTGGCGCAATGGATAGGGCATTGGACTTCTAGCTGGTGTAGTAATTCAAAGGTTGTGGGTTCGAGTCCCACCAGAGTCGGTTTTATATAGTCTTTGTTCATAGTGATGATGTTCTTTTTTATTTTTTTCCCCACCTCAGACTCAACCACAGCAAGAGACTTGCTCATGATTTTATTCATAATTCCGTCTCCACTTTTGGTTTTGCATCATTTGTGGTGTTTCAAATGTTATTTTATGTATTTTTACTTTTTTTTTTATTATTATTAGTTATTTTACATAATCTCTTTTAATTCAGTTAATATAAACCTTACCCACCCTCTTCCACCCCCACCCCTGATGGTTTGTCCCTTACTTTTTTTTTTTTAAATCTTCTTCTCTAGCTGCTGTCTACTGTGATTTTCTCCATATATTGCTCCGTTAATTTAAAATCTTTCCACGACTTCCATCTCTTTTTATATGTATTAAATTGGCCCTCGTCACAGCTACATAGATGTTCCAGATTATTATAGTTTTCCACCCTTTCGAACCATTCTTTTATGTCTGGTTTTCTAATACTTAACCAGTTTTTTGGTATCAGTCCCTTTGCGGCATTTATCAATGGTGGAATTAATGTTTTCTTATAGCTACTATTTGACTCTTTTGGTTCATGGAACAGGCAAGCTTGTATGGTATTAGGTACCTTTTTCCCAGTTATCACTTCAATATACTCCAGAATTTCCTGCCAATATTCCTTTATCATAGGACAGTCCCACCATATGTGTGTGGTTGTTCCTATCTGTCCACATTCTCTCCAACACATTGGCGTTTTATCTTTACTGAATTTATGCATAATTTCAGGTGTCCTGTGCCATCTCGCGATACATTTATAATTCATTTTGATTGTAGTTATATCAGTTGCGGTGTTATGTACGGATGCTATTATTCTTTCTACTTGTTGGTCTTCAAACTTCCTGTTTTTTTATTTTTCCCATTTTCCTATAAAGTATGGATTTCCTTGTGAATCTAATTCTGTCAAGATTTGATATACTTTTGATATCACATGCCGTAATGGGGTTTTTATACAGCATAGTTTTTCCAAGGCTGTTAATTTTTTTTCCTCTCTTATAGGCGAGGGTATTGACTTTACCAGATGTTTTAATTGTATATATTCCCATTCGCTAATGTCCCATATATTCTTTTCCTTTATCTCTCGGAATGTTTTTATTTTTCCTTGCTCCATGATGTCCTTTATTTGTGCTGCTCCCATTTTAGTTCCCAGCCGAGTCCCTTTCCCAGGGATAAAAAAATTAGTTTCCGTGAGTGAAATTAAAGGTGAATTATAAGTCCATTTATTCTGTCTATAAATTAAATCCCAAACTTTGAAAACATTTTTTGTTATTCCATGTGTATCTTCATCCAACACTCTATATTTTCGTGGTACCCATACATTTTTGTGCAGTGTTGTTTTACTTATACTATTTTCCATTCAAATCCATTTTTTTTCTTTCTCTTTATCTTTATTCCCCCATTCTCCCATACGTGCAATAATCGTGGCTTTATAATATCTATTTATGTCCGGTGCTGCTAATCCTCCGTGTTTTTTTTCTCTTGTTATTGTGGAAAAATTTACTCTCGGCTTTTTGTTTTTCCATATATATTTTATCAACATTGATTTAAGGATCTCAAAAAAACTCTGCAGAATTTCTATGGGTAACATCTGGAATTTGTATGTTATTTTTGGGAGGGTGACCATCTTAAAAGAATTTATCCTTCCTAGCAATGAAAGTGGTCTTGTTATATTCTTTTTTAGGTCTGTTTTTATTTCATTTAAGAGGGGAACATAATTAGCCATATATAGGCCCGCTACCGTTGATGTCACTTTCATCCCTAAGTAAGTCAACTCTCCTTTTACCCATGTGAATGGGTACTGCTTTTGTAACCAAAGTTCTTCTTTCTTCTCGACCCCTATATTTAAAATTTCTGTTTTTATAGGATTTATTTTAAAGTTCGAAAGTTCTCTGTACTTTTTTATTTCTTTGGCTACATTTGGCAAGGTCACTCTTGGGTTAGTTATATACATTAGGATATCATCGGCGTAGGCCGCTATCTTATGTTCTTCTTCGCCTATTCTCGCCCCTTCTATATTTTGATTATTTTGCAGAGTAGCCAGGAAAGGTTCCAATGTTAATACATATAGAAGTGGCGAGAGCGGGCACCCTTGTCTAGTCCCATTAAACATTTCAAAAGGTGCTGACATATTACCATTGACCTTAACCATTGCCGTTGGTCTACTGTATAGATTTTGAATCCAGTGTCTAATCTTGGGTCCCAGTCCCAGATGTTGCAGTGTATCCATCATAAATCCCCAGTCCACTCTGTCGAATGCTTTCTCAGCATCTATTGACAAGAGTAGGACTGGGGGTTTTCCACTTTAATTTTTCTGCAGTAGTAATAAGGTTTTTAAGCTATTGTCTCTCCCTTCTCTTCCGGGTATAAATCCCGTCTGATCCTGGTTGACTAAATCTGGCATTAGGTTCATTAGACGGGTGGCCAAGACTTTAGCATATAGCTTTGTGTCAGCATTAAGGAGTGCTATAGGCCTATGACTAGAACACAAAGTCTTGTCTTTTCCGGGTTTTGGTATTATAGTGATATGGGCCATTAGAGATTTGCATCTTATTTCTTCTTCTTCCCCTATTTTGTTAAAGTAATCACATAGTCTCTGAAATAGAATGTATAAATAACTGACTTTATTTTTAAGTAGAAATTAACTTTTCTATATGTGTTTTGACATACTTATATTAGCTAACAGTTTGCATAGAGTCACACCCTGCAAATTCATGGAACAGCCTGATTGTATAAGCAAAGTCATCTTTTAGCCATTGTTAAAACTAAATTCAGCTGGTTTAAATCTTGATAAGAAAATACTGAGTTTGTAAAATATTTAGAGACATATGCATTAACACACAGCCCCTCCTATCTTTCTCCTGCATATAAGTCCCTCTGAGAGAATAAACTTTAGAGATCTAATGAACACTTAAATGCTTTCTTGTGTCTCATTGTGATTTCTCACGGAATTCCGGTGGTTACTGAAATTTATCCTGCATTTACCTGAAGTACACCTGGGTGGCGGTATTACCTTTAACAGTTGGTGGCAGCGGTTGGACGAAAAAAATCACCTTTGGTAAGAGGAATCTTTTTGTCTTTTAGACAGACTGTCTTCTCTTGCCTTAGCTCTGATTTAAATTTCACCTTGAACTAAACTTATGTAGAAGAGGGATACGAACCATGCCTTGGTGTATAGGGGATTTTTTTTGGGAAAATCCGCCTTTAGGTCCTGGTTCACATTGATTTTCCTTTGAGATTGTGCTATTTCACTTGAGATGGCGCGATTTCAGAAGGTCTTTTCAGGTGCTACTTGATAGACATCTGTATGCCTCCATACACGAGTGTCTATTGAGGTCGCACCTGAAGTCGGCAAAATGTAGTGCCGATACTGCTTTTGCAAATCGGTGCGGCGCAGCAAAATCGCGTTGCACCGATGGTAACGGTGCCATTGCAGCCAATGGGCTACGATTTGTCATGCAATTAGACTCTCAGGTTGCATGAAAAATCGCTACAAAGTGAACCTAGGCTGAAAGTACCTCTGAGAAGGTACTAATAATTATAAGCATTTTGGGGACGCTGTAGAAAAGTGTACACGACAGTCCTTTTAGTAAGGAGCTGAAATGGTTCAATGATGATTATATTTTGGTGACCCAACTTACTTTTGCTTTTCTTTCTGTCGCATAGAAGTGATAAGATTATTTGTTGTGTGGCTACACTGACTGTAAGGTGGGACAGTCAGTGGTCTCCAGTCCAAATATCGTGAGAGTGGTAAGTACTTTTGTATGTGTGTTTATTAATGTTGTTGCTGTGGTGTAGATGGGAAAACGGGGTTTTAGCTATGCTATACAAGCCAAGATTTTAAGAAGGGGAAGTTGTTGGTATAGGGAATTCTCTTCCATCTGCTCAGAGAAAAATGCTTACATGTTATGTGTTTGTTTGTTGCTGTCTTGGAATTCCAATTTAGAGTATAAGTTGTTTTTTCTTCTGAATGCAAACAGATTGTTGAATAATTGATATATGTCCTTTGATCCTGCCAAGTAGGAGAGCATTGCTAAAGTGGGCAGGTGAGAGGGACAGAGTAGGGTACTCATCTGTTTGTGGTGCTTTATTTGAGTCATTCCTCTTATCCAATAGTGGGCCAGATCCGCGTAGTGGATCGTAATTTTAGTCCGGCGTAGCGTATCGTATTGGCGCTGCGCCGCCGCGGCTTTGAGATGCAGGTGCTGTATTCACAAAGCACTTGCCTCTGAAGTTGCGGCGGCGTAGCGTAAGTCTGCCGGCGTAAGGGCGCAGAATTCAAATGTAAAAGATGTGGGCGTGTTTTATGTTAATTTTACTTGACCCGACGTAAATGACATTTTTCTGAACGGCGCATGCGCCGTCCGTGGGGGTATCCCAGTGCGCATGCTCGAAATTAACCCGCAACACGCCAATGCTTACGACGTCATTCTACGCAAAGCCCTATTCACGAACGATACGCAAACGACGTGAAATTTGCATACTCGACGCGGAAATCGACGGAAGCTCCACCTAGCAGCCAGCGTAACGTCTTTGTGGCTCTGGCCCAGTATGTTTTAGCACAATACACAGAGGTATATGTCTGCTTGCATAAATCTCCTATTTCACTTCAAGTGAAAGAGGGGATCAAACCACAGACCATACCTTCGCCAACGCGTTTGCGCAAAGCATACTGCTGTATTTGCATTCCATATGCAGCGAGTCCGAGAGACTTGCTGAGGTGGAGAGTGAATTTTAAAGAAGGATTTAATCCAGAAAAAGTTATCTATATAGAAAGCATGCTTATTGTTAAAATGTTGCAACTATTGTCAATCTATTCATAAAATGTGTTGGGAACATACTCCCATGCCCAATACATAATTAATTGGAAACATTAAAAAAGGGGAATGTGACGTCACTAATAAATTACATGTATGTGCTGGTACCAAATGTTTTTTTTTGAGGAATCTGATCAGATACAATTTTTTTTAGAGTAGCATTTCAATTTATACATGGGGTATTTTGATTACCGTATTTATTGGCATATGGCACGCTCCCTAACTTTGAGAGTGAAGTTTCAAGAAAAAAACTTTCCACGGTCCCTTGCGTATAACACACAGGCACAGTTTACGCTCTATTTTCAGGGAAAAAAAGTGAGTGTTATATGCCAATAAATGCAGTATTTCAGTTGGGCTCTGTTTTCACTATTGCAACCCCAGATTTGCGTGATTTACAATGCGACTTTACAATGCGATTTTTGATGCAATGTCATGCAACCGTGTGAGAACAAGTCACACCGAAGTAGGAACAAAGTAGTGCAAGAACCTTTGAGTCGCTGTGACTTGAGTCGCACAAATTAAAACAGGGACCATTGAAATACATGGGTTTTGACTTGTCATGCGACTTCACATGTGTCAAGTCGCAGTAGTGGAAACAGATCTTTAGATCCTTAGAGTCTAACTTTGGGGACTGTTTTAATTGTGTAATTTCCTATCCTTACGTTATTGAAGTTAAAAGGTGTTGTTTTATTTTCGGTATCAACAAATATGCTCTTGTTGGGATTGATACAATTACACTGGGCTCCGCGGTGTTCAGTAAATGGCATTATAGTTTTGTTGATGTTGAAAAAAAAAAAAAAGGGGGAACTTTTGCATTGTATAAGTACATTGCCTGTTACAAGACAAGGGAATGGTTATTTGTGCAAATGGGTTTAATTGTGTTTAGGCTGTATTAACAATGATTGGGGATTTTAAAATGTTTGATTTTATCTCTTTTTGGTAAAATACAATTTTAGGGCTGGGTTCACAAATATATGGTGCAAATTTGAGCTTTGTTTTCACAGCTAATTGACACGGTAGTTGTTCAGCGTTTTCATGTCAGTTTTTGATCAGGATCAGGTCAGGATTTTATACTGTTCACAAATGAATGACATGTGCGATTCAGAAGCGTTCCCATAGAGGTCAATGGACCTGTATTCGTACGTAAGCCGGACCGCACTTTCTAGAAAACGCACACTTATTTGGGCAGTGCGGAGTGTGAATGCAACGCAGGTGTGTGAACCAGCATCATTTAAGGAAGTTATGTATTCCAGGCGCTACGCCAGAGGAATTGTAGTTGGTAAAAGAAAAAAAAAAGTAACTAAAGTTTTGTGTAATCCTATTCACTAGGGAAACATATGAGAGATATGGAAAAATAAATAAATCAATAAAAAACAAATGGTAAAGGTGTTTAAAAGCTGTTCAAAGGGCAAAAATGGAAAACATTTCTAAATGAAGAATGAATGGAGTGGCCAAATGGATGTGAATAAAAGGAGATAGTGGTTGTATTGTGTTTAATGAATGCACAAGGTATTATTTGATTAGTAAAGTATCTTAAGTGTTTGTTTAAAATGTACACAAAGGGCCTGATTTACTATGCTCTGTGCGCTGCGCTGGTTCATGCGTTAATTAGTACTCTGGGTGGAGGCTTAATTGGGCGCATGAACCAGCGTAGCAGCCGGCGCATTGAAAGTAATATGTAAAGCCGCGCCAAACTCCCTATAGAAGTCTATGGGAGAAATCAAAAGTGTTCATTTTAAAGGCTAATCTGCAAGTTTTGTCCTAAAAAGTGTTTGGGGACCTCAGTCCTGTCCCAGGGAACATGTATCAATGCTTTTTTTATTTTTTAAAACGGCCGTTTTTTCGGGAGCAGTGAAATTAATAATTCTTAAAGTGAAACAATAAAAGTGAAATATTCCTTTAAATTTCGTACCTAGGGGGGGTGTAATGTCAGCATGTGAAATAGCGCATTTTTCCCGCACTTAGAACTCCCCCTGCACAAAATGACATTCAGAAGGAAAAAAGTCATTTAAAAATTCACACGCGGCTATAATGAATTGTCGGCTCTGACAATTCTAAAGGGATTCATTCATAAAACAAACAAAAAAAATGTGTAGGGGTTCCCCCAAATTAAATTACCAGGCCCTTCAGGTCTGGAATGGATATTAAGGGGAACCCCGCCGTAAAAACCAAAAAAAAAAAAGATGTGCGGTTCCCGGCAAATATCCATTCCAGGCCCTTCAGGTCTGGTGTGGATTTTAAGGGGAACTCCACCCCAAATTGAAAAAAAAATGGCGTGGAGTCCCCCTAAAAATCCACACCAGACCCTTATCCGAGCACGTTGACCTGGCCGGCCGCAGAAAAGAGGGGGGACAGAGTGCGGCCCCCCCCTCTCCTGAACCGCACCAGGCCACATGCCCTCAACATGGGGAGGATGTCCCCATGTTGATGGGGACAAGGGCCTCATCCCCACAACCCTTGCCCGGTGGTTGTGGGGGTCTGCGGGCGGGGGGCTTATCAGAATCTGGAAGACCCCTTTAACAAAGGGGACCCCCAGATCCTGGCCCCCCCCCCCTATGTGAAATGGTAATGGGGTACATTGTACCTCTACCATTTCACCCCAAAAAAAATGTCAAAGTGTTAAAAATGACAGTAGCCGGTTTTTGACAAATCTTTTAATAAAATCTTCTTTTCTTCTTTCCTTCGGGTTTCTTCCGCTGCTTCTTTCTTGGGTCTTCTCGTCCACATCTTGCCCGACGTGTTCTTCTATCTTCTCCGTCCGTCCTTCAGCCTTCTGGTCCCGCATCTTGCCCGTTGTCTTGTCCTGTCTTCTTCTCCGTCCGTCCGCCAGCCTCCTCGTCCGCATCTTGTGTCTTCTCCGGTCTTCTTCTCGGTCCGCCAGCCTTCTCGTCCCCGGACCCAGCGTTTGAATTTGATTTGGCCGCCGTGTTCCCGCTCCTGGGACCCGCCCCCCTCTGACGCCACAAGTAAACTCCTTAGAAGGTCATGTGCATCAGAGGGGGGCGGGGTCACAGAGCGTCACACAGCGGGGGAATTCAATTTCAATCGCGCCGCCCGGAGAAGAAGTTCCCGCCGTGTTACACTCATGTGACCCCGCCCCCCTCTGACGCACATATGCCACACGCGGACTTTCATATGAGTTTACTTGTGGCGTCAGAGGGGGGCGGGTCCCAGGAGCGGGAACACGGCGGCCAAATCAAATTCAAACGCTGGGTCCGGGGACGAGAAGGCTGGCGGACGGAGAAGAAGACCGGAGAAGACACAAGATGCGGACGAGAAGGCTGGCGGACGGACGGAGAAGAAGACAGGACAAGACAACGGACAAGATGCGGGACCAGAAGGCTGAAGGACGGACGGAGAAGATAGAAGAAGACGTCGGGCAAGATGTGGACGAGAAGACCCAAGAAAGAAGCAGCGGAAGAAACCCGAAGGAAAGAAGAAAAGAAGATTTTATTAAAAGATTTGTCAAAAACCGGCTACTGTCATTTTTAACACTTTGACATTTTTTTGGGGGTGAAATGGTAGAGGTACAATGTACCCCATTACCATTTCACATAGGGGGGGGGCCAGGATCTGGGGGTCCCCTTTGTTAAAGGGGTCTTCCAGATTCTGATAAGCCCCCCACCCGCAGACCCCCAGAACCACCGGGCAAGGGTTGTGGGGATGAGGCCCTTGTCCCCATCAACATGGGGACATCCTCCCCATGTTGAGGGCATGTGGCCTGGTGCGGTTCAGGAGAGGGGGGGCCGCACTCTGTCCCCCCCTCTTTTCTGCGGCCGGCCAGGTCAACGTGCTCGGATAAGGGTCTGGTGTGGATTTTTAGGGGGACTCCACGCCATTTTTTTTTTCAATTTGGGGTGGAGTTCCCCTTAAAATCCACACCAGACCTGAAGGGTCTGGTATGGATATTTGGGGGGACCCCACGCCATTTTTTGGGGGGGTTTTTACGGCGGGGTTCCCCTTAATATCCATTCCAGACCTGAAGGGCCTGGTAATTTAATTTGGAGGGACCCCCTTTTTATTTTATTTTTTATTTTTTTAATGAGCAATGACTGTATTCTTTATAGCCATGAGTACTTTAAACTTCCTTTTTTTTGTTTCACTTCAGAAATGACATCTTGTACAGGGACAGTTCTAAGCACGGGAAACATGCGTGTACCCCCCCTTCCCCCCTGTATGAAATTTAAAGGAATATTTCACTTTTATTATTTCACTTTAACCACTTCCATACCGCGCCTATTCTGGCACTTCTCTCCTTCATGTAAAAATTATATTTTGTTCCTGGGAAATTAATCAGGACCCCCAAACATTATATATAATTTTTTAGCAGACACCCTAGGGAATAAAGTTAGCGGTCATTTTTTATTTGATTTCCAACGGTATTTGCGCAATAATTTTTCAAACGCCTTTTTTTTGGCCCAAAAAAAAAACACGGTTCATGAATTAAAAAAAAAAAAAAAAGTAAAGTTAGCCCAATTTTTATGGATAATGTTAAAGATGATGTTACACCGAGTAAATAGATACCTAACTTGTCACGCTTTAATATTGTACACACTCATGGAATGGCGCCAAACTCCGGGACATAAAAATATCCATAGGCGATGCTTGTTTTTTTTTTTACAGGTGACCAGTTCAGAGTTACAGAGGAGGTCTAGGGCTAGAATTATTGCTCTCGCTCTAACGCACGCGTCAATACCTCACATGTGTGGTTTGAATGGTGTTTACATATGTGGGCGGGACTTACATGCATATTTGCTTCTGAGTGCGAGCTTCTAGGGACAGGGGCGTTATTTTATTTATTTGTTTGTTTTTTTTACCTCATATTTTTATTCTTGCACTTTTTTGACACTTTTTTTGATTTTGGATCACTTTTCTTCCTATTACAAGGAATGTAAACATCCCTTGTAATAGGACTAGTGTGTGACAGGTCCTCTTTATGGAGAGAGGCGGTGTCAATAAGGCTGGAAAGCATGGTATTGGAGAAAAAAAAAGATCTCATGCTTTCAGCTGCAATCATGTTCGTTCAGCACAGTGGTGTAGTGTATAGCACTTTGACCTAGCAGCAAAAGAGTCGTTGGTTCGAATCCCGCCCGTGACAGCATCTGCATAGAGTTTGCATGTTCTCCCTGTGCCTGCGTGGGTTTCCTCCCACAATATAAAAACACGCTGTAAACCCCATGCCATTTTTTGGGGGGGTTTTTACGGCGGGGTTCCCCTTAATATCCATTCCAGACCTGAAGGGCCTGGTAATTTAATTTGGAGGGACCCCCTTTTTGTTTTTATTTTATTTTTTTTAATGAGCAATGACTGTATTCTTTATAGCCATGAGTACTTTAAACTTCCTTTTTTTTGTTTCACTTCAGAAATGACATCTTGTACAGGGACAGTTCTAAGCACGGGAAACATGCGTGTACCCCCCCTTCCCCCCTGTATGAAATTTAAAGGAATATTTCACTTTTATTATTTCACTTTAACCACTTCCATACCGCGTCTATTCTGGCACTTCTCTCCTTCATGTAAAAATTATATTTTGTTCCTGGGAAATTAATCAGGACCCCCAAACATTATATATAATTTTTTAGCAGACACCCTAGGGAATAAAGTTAGCGGTCATTTTTTATTTGATTTCCAACGGTATTTGCGCAATAATTTTTCAAACGCCTTTTTTTTGGCCCAAAAAAAAAACACGGTTCATGAATTAAAAAAAAAAAAAAAAGTAAAGTTAGCCCAATTTTTATGGATAATGTTAAAGATGATGTTACACCGAGTAAATAGATACCTAACTTGTCACGCTTTAATATTGTACACACTCATGGAATGGCGCCAAACTCCGGGACATAAAAATATCCAAAGGCGATGCTTGTTTTTTTTTTTACAGGTGACCAGTTCAGAGTTACAGAGGAGGTCTAGGGCTAGAATTATTGCTCTCGCTCTAACGCACGCGTCAATACCTCACATGTGTGGTTTGAATGGTGTTTACATATGTGGGCGGGACTTACATGCATATTTGCTTCTGAGTGCGAGCTTCTAGGGACAGGGGCGTTATTTTATTTATTTGTTTGTTTTTTTTACCTCATATTTTTATTCTTGCACTTTTTTGACACTTTTTTTGATTTTGGATCACTTTTCTTCCTATTACAAGGAATGTAAACATCACTTGTAATAGGACTAGTGTGTGACAGGTCCTCTTTATGGAGAGAGGCGGGGTCAATAAGGCTGGAAAGCATGGTATTGGAGAAAAAAAAAGATCTCATGCTTTCAGCTGCAATCATGTTCGTTCAGCACAGTGGTGTAGTGTATAGCACTTTGACCTAGCAGCAAAAGAGTCGTTGGTTCGAATCCCGCCCGTGACAGCATCTGCATAGAGTTTGCATGTTCTCCCTGTGCCTGCGTGGGTTTCCTCCCACAATATAAAAACACGCTGTAAATCGGATCCGGTCTAAATAAGCCCTAATATGCAGTAGTATATTTAGGTTTTGTTCTGCCCTAGGCCTGACTACATATCTGCACCTCCTAATAGAAAAATGACCCACCCCTTCCTGTCAAAGCCACACCCTGTTTTTGTATGACCCGCCCAGTAATTTTCAGGGGACCCACACACTAGTTCTGGGGGGGCACTGGATTCCCTTAACCACTTCCATACCAGGCACTTACGCACCTTCCCGCCCAAGCCAATTTTCAGCTTTCAACACTGTCGCACTTTGAATGGCAATTGCGCGGTCATACAACACTGTACCCAAACAAAATTGGCGTCCTTTTTCCCCCACAAATAGAGCTTTCTTTTGTTGTTATTTGATCACCTCTGCGATTTTTTTTTTGCGCAACAACTAAAAAAAGACTGCAAATTTTGAAACAAAAAAACGTTTTTATTTTTTTAGGTTAATTTTTTTGTAAATACGTTTTTCTCTTTCAATTACGGGCACTGATATGGCGGCACTGATGGGCACCGATGAGATGGCACTGATGGACATCGATGAGGTAGTACTGACGGGCACAGATGAGGTGGCATTGATTGGCGGCGCTGCTATGCGGCACTGATGGGCACTCATGGGCGGCACTGATGGGCACTCATGGGCGGCACAGATGGGCACTCATGGGCGGCACTTATGGGTGGCACTGATGGATACTTATGGGCGGCACTTATGGGTGGCACTGATGGATACTTATGGGTGGCACAGGTGGGCACTGATAGGTGGGCACTGTGCATGGATGGGCACTGTGGGGTGGCACTGATGGACACTGTGGGGTGGCACTGATGGACACTGTGGGGTGGCACTGATTTTCCCAGGTTGCCAGTCAGTGCCCATTTGTGGGCACTGATTGGCATCTTTTTTCTTTTTTTTTAATGCTTTTTGTTTTTTTTTTCTCTATTTTTTTTTTTTTTGCACACCCTGGTGGTCCAGGGTGGGCATCCCTGGTGGTCCAGTGTGGTGATCCGAGGGGGGGCTGCGCTGATAAACAATCAGCGCGAACGCCCCCTGTCAGGAGAGCCGCCGATCGGCTCTCCTATACTCGCGTCTGTCAGACGCGAGTGAGGAAGAGCTATCGATGGCTCTTCCTGTTTACATCGTGATCAGCCGTGATTGGACACGGCTGATCAGTAAAGAGTCTCCGTCTCCGTGAGAGACTCTTTACCGAGATCGGAGATGCAGGGTGTCAGACTGACACCCCGCATCACCGATCGCCGCGCTGCGTGCCCCCACAGGCGCGCGCGGCATGAAATCCTGCAGGACGTCCTGTCAGGATTGTGTAACCACTTCCCGGACGTAAATCGGCCATAGGCTGGGCGGGAAGTGGTTAATTTGCATAGTTTTTCTCTCACTTCCTGTTTGGCTATGGGGCAGGAAGTGAAGGCAAATCTCCCCAATTGGACACAGATAATACAAAATAAACTGACAGGGCCTATAACCCTCCCTCACTCTATCCAAAATTAAAGAAAATAAAACTTGTTGATTATAGTTCTTGTCAGGGGCGGACTGACCATTGAGTCACTCGGGCACTGCCCGAGGGCCCCATCCGGGTTGCCAGGCTCAGTAAAACCAGGGACAGTATGTAAAAATCTGTGTTTTTTTTAGATCTGTCCCTGATATGTCCGAAAATTACATGCTTTTAATGTGAATATCCCAAGATTTTAGCTGCCCGCCTCTGCACTACCTCCTGGCGTGGTGGTCATCTGTAAGCCAGAGGGGCCCCATAATCTTCTATTGCCCAGGGGCCCCATGAGTTGTCAGTCTGCCCCTGGTTCTAGTTTAAGCACAAATTTCATAGAGTTTTATTGAGAGCCCTAAGAAAATATAACCATGCCAATAGGCCAGGATACAGCGTTGCTAATATGTAGGAATGTGTGTGTTAGAGCACCCCACCCAATGTTAACTAAAAAATTATTAATTTGCAAATAAGTATTATCTGCTCATTTTTTTGGGGATGTCTGCACCCCTGATAGTGACAACATTTGTGAGGTGTCTTCACCCTTTCTAATTCATTCACTTCCTGTCACATAGCCAAACAGGAAGTGAGGGTAAAACCTTACTAATATCTTTTCTTGGGGACACAGAGATCAATTTAAATAGTTTCCCATTATGTAAATTGCACTCTAGCATTTTGCTGTGTACACCCCAAATTATTAGGGACTTTGGGGTCCATTTACTAAAGGCAAATCCACTCCTACAAGTGCAAAGCAAGGAAGAAAACAAAACAACTTTGCTTCTACAGGATTGGATGTTAAAACCATCAGTGCTTCCTCTCTGATTTTCAGCAACTATGCTTGTACTGCAGAGTGGCTTTGCCTTTACTAAACCCCAAACTAAATAATCATTTGGGGCAGGGATCCTCAAACTACGGCCCTCCAGCTGTTGTAGAACTACACATCCCATGAGGCCTTGTAATGCACTGACATTCACAGACATGACTAGGCATGATGGGAATTGTAGTTCCTGAACAACTGGAGGGCCGTAGTTTGAAGACCCATGATTTGGGGTGTACACAGCAGTGCTGGAGTGCAATTTGCTTAATGGGGACACTAGTTAGATTGACCTGTGTCCCCAAGAAATGACACTGGTAGGGTTTTAACCTCACTTCCTGTTCAGCTGTGTGACAGGAAGTGAAGCCAATTTTAAGAAAAGGGACACAAAGCTCAACACAAAAATAAAAAAACACAAAGCAGGGGTTCTAACACTCACTTGGCTTCCCTCAAACACCCACAATTTGAATAGGATTGCCTTGCGCTAGATTTAAGCACAGTGCTGTAAATCAGCACGTCAAGCCTGTCCACCAATAGCAACCCCCCCCCCCCACAGGCCATGTTTGCAGGTTTTCCTTCATCTTGCACATGTGCTTTAAAATACAGTCTGGACAGCAATTCTTGATAAGAGGAATCCACAAAACATGTCCTGTCGGGGGTACTTGAGGGCTGAGGACCACTGCAGAAAAAAGAAAATAATTACCAGTTTTGTCTTTAAAGTCATGGAGAATAAACATGGCAAACATTTCATGATTACACACCAGGAAAGAAGCTTAGACACACATAATTTGTTAGGCCCAAACCGATTTCAGCTGCAGCTGTCAACATATGTAGCATGAAAAAGTAACAAAAGACAAACTTAACAATTTTAAAGTAATTTTTATTGGTCAACAAAACAAGGAAAGCAAAAAAAGACAAACAAACAAACACAAACAAAAATACATTTCAAAATTCTAAATAACCATAGCTTCACACATTTTTCATAAAATAAGGCCACATAGACAAATACATCAAAGTGAACATCATTTAAAAATAAACCAAAACCATTGGCAAAATAAAACAAAACCCATGCAACAAACCACATTTGTGTTTAGCAACAGCATTTCTGCCAGCCTGCCCCTTCTGAGGGCAGCTGAGGACTGATCGATCCAAGCTTTTTATAACAGTGCTAGTAATGAAGCAATTGAAATCACATGAACAAATTGCAGTCTCTAGTTTGGGTGAGCTTGTAATTGGGCACACCTGCAATTAACCCAAACCACGCTCTATGAGCATCCAAGGAGTGTTTTTCACCTTTTAAAAAGAAAGGATATTTTTTTTCTAAGTGTTTGAGCATGCTCAGTTCATCACACATGTAGGAACCAAGCTGCAATGGAATGAGAGCTTTTTTTTTTTTTGTTTCCCCTGATCTGATGCTTTCCAGCCTGAAGGGGAGGTGTTAAAGACAGAAGTAAACACGCACATTTGATAATCTATTTGTGGGGAAAAAAAGGTTGCCAATTTTGTTTGGGAGCTACGTCGCACGACTGCGCAATTGTCAGTTAAAGCGACGCCGTGCCGAATCACAAAAACTTGCCCGGTCATTGACCAGAAATATGGTCCGGGCTCAAGTGGTTAAAAATTAACAAAACACAAAAGTGAGCCCAATTTTTGGGGATAATGTGAAAGATGATTTTACACTGAGTAAATAGATACCTTACATGTCACGCTTTACTATTGGAAACACTCCTGCAATGGGGCCAAAATGAATTCCGTGAATATCCCCATAGGCGACCTTTTTCTCTTTTTTCCAGGTTACCAGTTTATAGTTACAAAGAAGGTCTAGTGGTAAAAGTATTGCTCTCGCTCTAACGCACGCGTCAATACCTCACATGTGTGGTTTGAACGATGTTTATATATGTGGGCGGGACTTGCGTAAGTCCCGCCCACATATGTAAAAATTATTTTTACTTTTTGCTATAATAAATATCAACAAAAATATATATTCTAAAAAATAAAAAAACCCTCAGTTTAGGCCGATACGTATTCTACATCTTTTTGGTTCCAAAAAATCGCAAATAGCGTTTAGTGTTTGGTTTTGGCAAAAGTTATAGCGTCTACAAAATATATATTTTTTTTGTTTTAACTAGTTATTGGGGCGATCAGCGATTTTTATCGGTACTGCGACATTATGGCGGACACATCGAACACTTTTTTGGAACCATTGGCATTTTTCTAGCGATCAGTGCTGTAAAAATGCATTGCTTACTCTAAAAATGCCACTGGCAGGGAAGGGGTTAACACTAGGTGCGAGGGAGGGGTTAAATATGTTCCCTGGGTGTGTTCTAACTGTAGGGGGGGGGTGGGACTGACATGTGTAAATGACAGATCGCTGTTCATGAAGGGGAACTCCAGACCCCCAAAAAAAAAATAAGTTGGGTTCCCTCCAGGTGCATACCAGGCTCTTAGGCTTGGTCTGGAACATAAGGGGTTAAACCCGCGCAAAAAAAAATAGCGTGGGGTCCCCCCCAAGATCCAAACCAAGCCCTTATCCCAGGCACGCAGTCTGGTCAGACAGGAATGGGGGTGGGGACGAGCGAGCGCCCCCCTCCCTCCTGAGCCATACCAGACCACATGCCCTCAACATGGGGGAGTGTGTGCTGTGGGGGAGGGGGGCACTGCCCCCCCACCCCAATGCACTCTCGTCCCCATGTCGATAGGGACAAGAGCCTCTTCCCGACAACCCTGGCCGTTGGTTGTCGGGGTATGCGGGCGGAGGGCTTATCAGAATCTGAGAGACCCCTTTAATAAAGGGGTCCCCAGATTCCGGCCCCCCACCCTATGTGAATGAGTATGGGGTACATTGTACCCCTACCCATTCACCTGGGGAAAAAAATGGAAAAAAATAATACACCACACACATTTAAAAATTAATTTATTAGTCAGCCGGGGGTCTTCTGCCGGGGCCCCCCACCACCACCCCATTAGGCCCCGGGCTTCGCCATCTTCTGCCGGAACCCCCTTCACCAGTGAGGCTCCTGCCTTTGGGGGAGGGTCCCGGGCTACTACGACGGTTTCTGCAAGGGGGATGCACTGGCACCCCACCCCCGTCTTCAGTGACGTAATTCACCGGGACCCCCTTCACCAGTGAGGCTCCTGCCTTTGGGGGAGGGTCCCGGGCTTCCACGATGGTTTCTGCGGGGGGGGTGCACTGGCACCCCACCCCCGTCTTCAGCGACGTAATTCACCGGGACCCCCTTCACCAGTGAGGCTCCTGCCTTTGGGGGAGGGTCCCGGGCTTGTACGGTGTCTTCCGCCGGGGGGCGACACCCGCGGGCTTCTGCGATGCCTTCCGCTTCTGCCTGTCTCCTCCGCGGAGCCCAGGGCTTGTCTCCGCTGTCTTCTCCCTTCTCTTCCATTCGATGTTGACACGACGAGGTCCAGCGCTGGAATGCCGTCTGAGCAGTGGGCATGGACTTATATAGGGCAATGCCACCATGTGACCTCAACCCATGTGACATCACATTCCCATCATGCCCAGGGAATGTGATGTCACATGGGTTGAGGTCTCATGGTGGCATTACCCTATATAAGTCCATGCCCGCCGCTGACACGGCATGTCAGCGCGGAACCTTGTCGTGTCAACATCCAATGGAAGAGAAGGAAGAAGACAGCGGAGACAAGCCCTGGGCTCCCGGAGGAGACAGGCAGAAGAAGGAAGAGAGAAGAAAGAAGACGGAAGAAAGCCCTGGCTCCGCGGGGGAGCCAGGCAGAAGAGGGAGCAGAGAAAAGACCGGGGAGTTGGCGCACCCCCGGCAGAAGACCAGGAAGACCGGAACCCTGGCGGAAGGCACCGGAAAGACCGGGGGATAGGCGCCATCCCCCGGCAGAAGACCCCGAAGTCCGGATGCCCCTCCCTAATGAAAAAGAGCTTAAATGGGGTGGGGGCATCCGGCCGAAGGCCCTGGAGAGGACCGAGGGATGGCGCCCTCCCCCAGCAGAAATCACCGAAGCCCAGGGTCCCGGCGGAAGATCGGGAGAGAAGAAACCCCCCCTTCTAAGAGAGCTAAAGAAGAAAGGGGGGGCTCCGGAGCAGATTAATAAAATATTTTATTCTGTGTGGTGTTTTATTTTACTTTACATTTCCCCCATGTGAATGGGTAGAGGTACGATGTACCCCATACTCATTCACATAGGGTGGGGGGCCGGCATCTGGGGGCCCCCTTATTAAAGGGAGCTCGCAGATTCCGATTAGCCCCGCCCGCATACCCCAACAACCAATGGCAAGGGTTGTCGGGAAGAGGCTCTTGTCCCTATCGACATGGGGGCAAGAGTGCTGTGGGGTGGGGGGGCAGTGCCCCCCTCCCCCACAGCACACACTCCCCCATGTTGAGGGCATGCGGTCTGGTACGGCTCAGGAGGGGGGGGGGCGCTCGCTCGTCCCCGCCCCCATTCCTGTCCGGGCCAGACTGCATGCTTGGGATGAGGGCTTGGTTTGGATCTGGGGGGGACCCCCACGCCGAATCGGCGCTGGTTTAACCCCTCACGTTCCGGACCAAGCCTAAGAGCCTAATGTAGCCCTGGAGGGGGACCCGCGCCGATTTCAAGTTTGAAATTTGGCGCGGAGTTCCCCTTCAGGGCTGAAAACAGCTCGGAGATTCCCGTGCGCCGCGTCACGCAGCGCATTCACGGGTACGCCGCTTGGTATTTACCAAGATTTTCACGGCGTACTGACAAGGCGCACGGGAATCCCTGACTTTTCTCTCTGCGCATGCCCAGTATGCAAATGAACCTCCCGAGGTTCAGGCGCACTGTGCAAGCGTACGGGGATCTGTTTTCAAAAAACACTTTCCCTTTCAATTCGGCCCGCCAAACACTTCAAAACACATGTCACTTCACTTCCCCTGCATCCCCCCACCTCCCCCCCTAATAAACTCCCGCCCGAACCCCCACAATTTACAGTTTAATGTGCCGTGCGCCAGGTCTGTACTGGTGCACAATGCACCCTCTCCTGGGCGCACGGAGCACATTAGTAACTAGGGAAATACACTGCACTAGCAGCGTATTTCTTTAGTAAATGGCCAAACGGCTGCTACTCCTGCTTTTACTCCATGAGTCATGGAGTAAAGGCTTGGTAAATCAGGCCCAAAGAGTTGTCTCATATTGTGTTTTCTTTTTCTGGGGGAGTAGAGGTTTTTAGGCCCATGTTCCTGATAGTATATATTTCCCTAAAAGTTTGGGTTAATTTAGTCAATGTACACGGGAAATTGTTCAAACCTCTCCTGAACGATTTAACTTGACAGCTAGAAACCGGCGTCTAAAAAAATCGGATGTTTGGCTGTGTTTGCATCTAGAAGCGTTTGAAAAACATCTGTAGACGAAACGCTGCTAAACGAGAGTTACCGTGTTTAGCCGTAATTGGGCTTGTTTGAAAAAAAAATGCCTCTAGACTCAGCTTCTGAATGTATTTTTTTGGGGTTCCAGAAAAAGCCTCTAAACTCAACTGCCTAGAAATTACTATAAAACATGAACAGATAAGATAACATGCCCAACTGCTCCTAAACATCTGTTTACCAGCAGCAGTGTACATGAGGCTTTACCAGGATATACAAAATTAATTGCTGCATATATTGGGTTCATGAGTTACTAAAATATGATGGGAAGTTTGTTTGAATAACAGTCAGAGTGACTATTCTGGATATATTTACATTTTCAATTCTCAGAGTTTCAATCATAAAGTGTTAATGATGTAATATTGTTTTTCCATCGATGTTTTGTTTGTTGCTAATGATCAGATATATTTAAACAGTTGGGAGGCTGACTTCTGAGTCAGAATATGTGTTTGGGTAAAATGTTCTGTTCTGAGTTCCTCGGGTCCACTTGGGTCCCGGGATAGAAGAAACAAAAGTTGTTTACGTTTTATTGAAGTCCTGCAGTAATACTGGATTTGAAAAAATGTTTAAATATATTGAATCTAATGAAGACTGTTGCTGAGAAACATTTTATATTCCTGCATACTTATGTCTGAGTTAATGAGGATTATTGTTTTGAAATACCTCCATTGGTTAAGGCCTTAATTGACCAGGTAGATTCTGTGATTTTTCATGTTGGATGAGGAATATCCGCCCCAGCCAGCCAGCATTCACCCCTAGCCCCCTGCACATGAATAAATGCCCATCCCATTCCTACCCTATACCCCATTCATACCCTGCCCTATACCCTATCTGGATGAAGAGATGACTACAGGTTTTACATGGAAATCTTTGTTGCTCATCCATGGGAAGTGCTGAGATGAGTAAAGGCGGACTCCTGCTGGAAAATATTCCTGGAAAGACACCTTGAGGGTTAGCCATGACGCACGCCCAAGGTCCCCGAAATTCCAGTGAGCATCACAAGAGAGATATCCAGATACGCCAGCCTGAAGACCCAAGTCTATCCCAATGCATCTGTCTGTGGATATCGAGTTCTATCTATCAAAGAAGCAGGGTTTTGGGGTAGAAGGATCTCTGTAAAATATGGATAAACACAGAATCTAACCCAAAGTTTTGGGAAAAGTTTCAGCGAATGAGAATTATAATGTGGACATTTCCTTCCCTTTCATGAATTTATTGGATATTCAGAAGTTTTTTCTTTGGGACTATTTTTTATTTTGGCCTAAAGGCTATCATGCCCCTCCCACTTGCTTTTAAGGACTGTCACACCCCTCCTCCTTTGTATTTCATGGACAATTGCTATGAAGCTGAGATTATCTGCTTATTGTTCTATATTTTTACACAGGGCTGGTGCAAGGATTTTTGACACCCTAGGCGAAACCTAATTTTGCCGCCCCCCTTGGCTCCACCCCTGACCCCACCCCCTTTTCCCTGCCCATGTACATCCCACCTTTTTAATGACCGCTACTATTTTGCATGCAACACTTTGCTTGACCAGGTAATTGTGGAAATTTTACAATTTTGCCCCCAAACCAGCTTTTTTATCAAATAATTCAAAACAATAAACCATAAAAAGGTAGATTTTATTTGTAAACATTTTCTCACTTGCAAAATATAACATAGAAGTATTGCGCATGTATCAACTGGCAACAAGACTCACAAGAATAAGATAGATAAATAACATTATAGAAACATACCATTATAAAATAAACACTACGAGACAGGAGAGATATTATAACATTCCAATATCTCTAACGTCTCTCAATAAATTTGGTACAATGTAAAAATAAACTAAAGTAAAGTGCAAATTATAAATTAAATTATATTGCATAAGAACTTATAACATTGTAAACCTAAAAACAATAATGAAAGTGCCAATCTTTGAACTCTGTGCTCTTCGAGCATCTTTTAACTAAGGCTATTGGGTCTACAAAAAATTGACTTTTCTTGCTTTAGCATTAGCAAACTCCTTCAACAATATTTCAAAGTCAATCTCTTGAGCAATGGCATTCTCAATGGACAGAGTGGCAAGACCCACCAGCCTTTCTTGCGACATTGATGAACGCAGGTAATTTTTAATGATTTTTAATTTTGAGAAGCTTCTTTCACCCGAAGCCACTGTGATGGGGAGTGTCAACAGTATGCGAAGTGCTATAGCTACATTTGGAGCAAAACCATTCTTGACTGCGTAGCCCAGAACATCAATTGGTTTCATGCCTGGTGATACAACAGGAGCCAAGACAATTAGCTATTCACACAGCTGCACTCCATCAATATCTTCATCCTTGGTCTTTACATCAGTTAAGACCTCTTGTAACTCCATACAGCTCTTCAAGATTTGCTCCCTATTCACGTCTTTAAGTTTCCTCATGTCATACAAAAACTGAAAATAGTTGCTATGGCATTTAAGCTGTTCAAATCTCTCCTCAACAGATTTGATTACAACATCCAAGATAGTGTAGAAACAATCAACTTTAAACCGTTTTTGGGGATCTTGGATAGGATCATCTTGTCCCTCATAGGGAAAAATACTTTTCTTTTTTCTCTGCACTGTAGAAGGGAACACAGGTTCAATTTCCATTTCCAGTGCCATTGTTTGTGCTTCTGTGAGTAACTCCTCAAATCCATTATCAGACCGATACGTTTTTAAGTAGGTTTTGCTGGATTCCAAAAGCTCCACAACATCTGGCAAGTAAATTGTTTGACTTTGAAGAAGTTTGCTCACTTCATTAATGCTACTTAATACTGTATGTTATACCATATTACCGTCAAACACAAAAATGTAAAGCTGTTCAGCTCTTTTGCCAATGAAGCAGCCTCGGTTCTTGCAAGAATAGCAAATGTTGGGTCTTCTTCAATTGCCATCAGTGTGTCATATATTTAAACTATTTGAAATCTGAAAGGACAAATGGCATCAATTCTACTTGACCATCTTGTAGTTGATAGTGGCTTCACCGTCAGCCTACTGATGTGCTTCTTTAAGATGTCCCACCGATTTGTTGAGCCAGACAAAAAAACATATATTTTCTGCAAAGTACCAAAAAATGAACTGGCTTCCCTACAACACATAGCAGCATCATTTACAACAAGGTTTAAGGAATGAGCACTGCAAGGAATATAGAATGCCCGTGAATTCAAATCCTTGATTCTCTTCTGAACACCAGAGTGCTTCCCTTTCATGTTGGACCCATTGTCATACGCTTGGCCTCTCATATCACTTAATGGTATGTTCAGTTTCTCAAGCTCTGCCAGAATCGATTCAGTCAACATTTCTCCAGTTGAACTATGAACTGGGATGAATCCAAGAAACCTTTCTTCGATTTTCACTTCAGGGCTTGCTGTTATTGAGTCCCCCTGTGTGATTGACACAAACCTAACAATGACGGTCATCTGTTCCACAAGAGCAACATCTGGGGTGCAGTCAAGAATGATGGAATAGTACTTGGCATTTTTTAATAGGAGAAGAATCCTTCTGATTATTTCTTTAGAAATAAGGCCAATCAATTCATTTTGTATATCCTTTCCCAGGTAGTGGCAATGAATTTCTGAATTTGTAATTTTTTGAAGGTGGTTTTGCATCACTGTATCAAATGTGGCCAGCATTTCCACAAGTTGCAAATAATTTCCATTGTTTGCACTGTAAAGTGTGTCATTGCTTCCTCTGAAACCCAAGCACTGCCTACCAAGATATTGGACGATGGCTACAAGGCGCTGGAGAACACTTTGCCAGTGCTGAGTTTCGGTTGTTAATAACCTCTGGTAAGCCTGGTCAATGGTTTTTCCTGATCCAAGCCTCAGCAATAGCTCATTCCACCTTCCCACAGAAGCAAGATGATATGCAGACTGTTCGTGCGCTGTCAAAATATGCGATATATTTTTCCAGTCATCGACACCTCCAGCAATCAGACTTGTTTCTTTGTTTGCAAACAGTTTGCAACAAAAGCAAAACACTTTGTTGAGCTTGGTAGAGTAGATTAGCCAATGTCTTGTCTGCACTTCTCTATTTCCAGGGCGGCGTTTGTAATGGACTGCTGTAAAACGTCTATTAGATGCATCCCTGGGACATGCAAACCGTTTGTTTGGTTTTGCTGGGCCTTTCATTACGATGGTATACCGACATGATGTAGTGATGACATCTGGCCAATTCGCTGGATCAGAGAAATCCAGTGGTAATGAAGTGATCTCTAGTAGTGTTGGCGATATTGGAGAGGTCTCTTCTTCAGTATCTGTGTCACTGTTCTCTTCAACAGATTGCTCACTAATAGTTGTCAATGCTGAAGCACCCACTGTCATGGTTGTTGAAGGTCCTTCACCGCTATCCATATGCACAGGATTGTCTTCAACTTCACAAACTGGTTCTGGTTCATCATCCTGAGCTTGTGTGGATTTCTGTTCCTGGTCAGCACTGAAGAATTTTTTTAACGATCCAGCCATTTTTTGGTCCTCTTCTTCTCTGATTTTTCTTTTCCTTTTGAAAGCCGCACCCGACAACTTCTTGCGTGTAGGTCCAGACATTGTATAATGTGAATCAATCCACTGCAGAAATAAACTAACAATTAACCCCTGAATGACAAATTGGGTTTTGGTTTTGGCTCTTGTCTAGGACAAGAGCCATTTAAATGGTTTTCACTAGTGGTGCAAAGGATCGTCATTGATCCGTGATCCGTACCAAAAGATATTGATCCAAACCGCACACACGTGATCCGCAGATTGATTTCTGAAATAAAAAGTTGTGCGCATGTTCAATCCACACACAGCGTGGTCATAGCGAGCGGATGAACGGAGGAGCTTGAACGCCCTGCGTAATTTAAATCCCCTGTATGGGAGCATTTTGGCTTCCCTGTCAAATAGAATGGTGAAGGAAAGAGGTTAGTGGATAAAACCATGATGGTGTTTGGTCACTGTGGCACAAGAAAGCCATATGACAGTGGAAACGCATTAAGCATGGCCACGCATTTGAAGCGACAGCACCCCGGTGTTTCACCAACAGGAGTGAAAACGAAAGCTGCTTATCACTGCAGAATTTAAGCAACCCCTTGTTGCACAATCAGGCCGGGCTAAAGCCATCATAAACGCTATCGGTGTTTATAGGTGCAGACATGAGGCCATATTCGGTTGTGCAAAACAAGGGCTTTAAACACATGCTGAAAGTGCTTGAGCCACGTTACGACTTTTTTTTTTTGCTGATCCGAAAAATGATTCGATCCGTGACACGATCCGAACCTTACGTTTTTTGATCCGTTGCACCCCTAGTTTTCACAGTGACCACATGACTTAAAGCCAAAAATATTGGTTGATCCTAGTCTGTCTATCTTCCTAGACAAATAAAGCCCTCTTATCCACCTAAACGAATTTGGGGGCATATGGCTGAGGCTTGTCCAATCCTCTTTGCAATCTTGGACAGCCCGATTGGGGGAACCGTTTTGAGGGTGGAAGTTAAAGTGGAACTTTAGTCAAAAAATTAAGATCTCCTCAATCACTTTGGGCTGGCCCAATTTGCATTGAAAATAGGTGTCTTTATTGTGTACAATCCAGTAATATACTGTCTCTCCCACTCTGCACATGCTCAGTTGCTCAAAATTTTAGGCATCTTTACAAACTGAAGTATTTGCAGAGGCCTGCTGACAGCCTTGAAGCAGAATTAAACCCTCCTATATTTTACAGCCAAGGAAGCTGCTTCTGTTTAATCTACAACTGCCATGGTGCTGCACATGTGATCAGTAATGACACCAGCCATATGATGCTTTGACAGTTTGGTTGAGGAATTAAGCAAATGTGACATTTAGCAATCCCAACATTCCAGGAATATACGTTTTTTTTGTTTAACCATTAAATCGATGGGTTTAGTTCCACTTTATGATTTACATCTGCTCAGGGGTTCTGGGCTTCAACAAAATGGCAGCCTCTGGCAAGAAGAAACAGGAGCAATGCTGGATGCAGTTTACAGCAAAAACTGATTTTGGTAGCATAATTACTAATGTGAAATGTGTGTTCATTGCTAAAGAACATTATTTTTTAAAGCGATTGTTTACCCGCAGAACATTTTTTTTTTTACACCTGCAAGGGAAAAGCCATAATGAGCTAGTATGCACTGCATACTAGCTCACTATGAAATACTTACCTCGGATCGAGGAAAGTAGAACTTACCTGGTCCACGCTGAGCGAGATGTCATCTTGCTCCGGCATGTCTTCCGGGTATCGCCGCTCCAGCGCTGCGATTGGCTGGATCGGCGATGACAAATTGAAATCCACACTTAAATATGGACTATTAATTATGGTTTAGCATTTATTATTTTGTAATCTAGCACCGTATGATATATGGATCATTGTTTACATTTATGATATATTTGGCACATTTTACCAGCACTTTATTGCATGCAGTTTACAGCCAACCTATCCGCATTTAAATATGAACTATTAATTATGGTTTAGCAATTTATTTTCTAATCTAGCACCGTATGATATATGGATCATTGTTTGCATTTATGATATTAGTATCCATACACCCTTATATATTTATGCACCTTTAATCGTTTTGCATTTATATCTTTAGCATATTATTTATTTGATTTTCACTGCCCCCATATTTAACACATTGCACTTTCACTTGCGTAAGCAGGCATCTTTGACTGTAAGGGATGCCCATCAAATTCCATCTCACCAGTGCCCATCAAATGCAGCCTCATCTCTGCCCATCAAATACAGTCAAATACAGTCTCAGCTCTGTCCATTAAATACAGCCTCACCAGCGCCCATCAAATGCCTTCTCACCTGTGCCCATGAAATGCCATCTCAACAGTGCTCATCAAATACAGTCTCACCCAAAGTTCAACAAAATCCAGGCGCCTGGTCGCAATTGCGACTGGATTTAGCGACCTGGCGCCCGGGGAAGGAAGCTTAGGCCTGCAGAAGGCCGCAAACATTATATATATATTTTTATTCTAACTCCCTAGAGAATAAAATGGCGATCGTTGCAATACTTTCTGTCACACAGTACTTGCGAAAAGTGCACTTTTTTGGAGAAAATACACTTTTTTAAATTAAAAAATAAAACAGGAAGGTTAGCCCAATTTTTTTTTATATTGTGAAAGATAATGTTACGCCGAGTAAATTGATACCCAACATGTCACACTTTAAAATTGCGTCCGCTCATGGAATGGCGACAAACTCTTACCCTTTAAAATCTCCAAAGGCGACGTTTAAAAAATTCTACAGGTTGCATGTTTTGAGTTACAGAGGAGGTCTAGGACTAGAATTATTGCTCTCGCTCTACCAATCGCGGCGATACCTCACATGTGTGGTTTGAACACCGTTTACATATGCGGGCCCTGCTTATGTATGCGTTCGCTTCTGTGTGCAAACTCGGTGGGACGGGCGCGTTTTCTGGCTCCTAACTTTTTTAGCCGGCTCCTAGGCCCAGATTCTCATACATTAGCGCTGCTCCTGGGCAGCGTAATGTATGAGCTCTACGTTACACTGCCGCAGGTCTACAGGTTTAAATCCTGATTCTCAGAACACTTACCTGTAAACTTGCGGCGGTGTAGCGTTAGATTGCTCGGCGCAAGCCCGCCCAATTCAAATGGGGCGGGCACCATTTAAATTAGGCGCGCTCCCGCGCCGAGCGTACTGCGTAATTTACCCGACGTGCATTGCGCTAAATGACGTCGCCCCGACATCATTTGCCTAGATGTATACGTAAATGGCGTCCAGCGCCATTCACGGACGTCTTACGCAAACGACGTAATTTTTATTCAATTCGACGCGGGAACGACGGCCATAGTTAACATTGGTTGCGCCTGCTAATTAGCAGGGGCAACCTTACGCGTCGGGTACGCTACGCAAACGACGTTAATTCGCTGCGTCGACCTCGCGTATGTTCGGGAATCGCCGTACTTACCTCATTTGCATAGACGACGGGGAAAAGCGACGATGCGACACCTAGCGGCGGGAAAAAAAATTACTTTTAAGATCTGACCGTGTAACAGCCTTACGCTTGTCAGATCTAATGGGTACCTATGCGCAACTGATTCTGAGAATCAGTCGCATAGATACCCGGGGCCAGATGAGGTGTTACGACGGCGCTAATGGTGTTGCGCCGTCGTAACGCCTTTGAGAATCTGGCCCCTAGATTCCAAGCAAATTTGTCAAACCCTGGTCTCACCTATGCCCATCAAATACAGCCTTACCCACACCCAAATACAGCCTCACCCACGCCCCATCAAATACAGGCTCCCATCAAATTCCATTCCTATGCCCATCAAATGCCATCTCACCAGCACTCATCAAATACAGCCTTACCTGTGCCCATCAAATATAACTTCACCTGTGCCCATCAAATGCCATATCACCCGTGCCCATCAAATACAGTCTCGCCCGCGCCCATCAAATACAGTCTCACCCGTGCCCATCAAATAGTCTCAATTGTGCCCATCAAATACAGCTTCACCCACGTCCATCAAATTCCATCTCACCTGTGCCCATCAAATGCCATCTCAGCCGAGCCCATCAAAGACAGCCTTACCCGCACCCATCAAATTCCACCTCACCTGTGCCCATTAAATACAGTCTCACCTGTGCCCATCAAATACAGTCTCACCTGCGCCCATCAAATACAGTCTCACCCACGCCAATCACATACAGCCTCACCTGCGTCCATCAAATTCCATCTCACCCATCAAATATAGTCTCACCCACGTCCATCAAATACAGCCTTACCCACGCCCATCAAATTCCACCTCACCCATGCCCATCAAATACAATCTCACCTGCTCCTATCAAATACAGCCACACCGCGTCCATCAAATATAGCCACACCCGCGTCCATCAAATACAGCCACACCCGCGTCCATCAAATACAGCCACACCGCGTCCATCAAATACAGCCACACGCGTCCATCAAATACAGCCACACCCGCGTCCATCAAATACAGCCACACCCGTGTCCATCAAATACAGCCACACCCGCGTCCATCAAATACAGCCACACCCGCGTCCATCAAATACAGCCACACCGCGTCCATCAAATACAGCCACACCGCGTCCATCAAATACAGCCACACCCGCGTCCATCAAATACAGCCACACCCGCGTCCATCAAATACAGCCACACCGCGTCCATCAAATACAGCCACACCCGCGTCCATCAAATACAGCCACACCGCGTCCATCAAATACAGCCACACCCGCATCCATCAAATACAGCCACACCCGCGTCCATCAAATACAGCCACACCGCGTCCATCAAATACAGCCACACCCGCGTCCATCAAATACAGCCACACCGCGGCCATCAAATACAGCCACACCCGCGTCCATCAAATACAGCCACACCGCGTCCATCAAATACAGCCACACCACGTCCATCAAATACAGCCACACCCACGTCCATCAAATACAGCCACACCGCGTCCATCAAATACAGCCACACCGCGTCCATCAAATACAGCCACACCCGCGTCCATCAAATACAGCCACACCCGCGTCCATCAAATACAGCCACACCGCGTCCATCAAATACAGCCACACCGCGTCCATCAAATACAGCCACACCGCGTCCGATCAATCACATCAGTGCCAATTAATGCAAATCAAGCTCTGGGGGGGAGGGGGCAGATATTTTAATATACACATACATTTAAAAAAAATTATTGTTACCACATACACAAAAGTTTTACTTTACTCACCACACCAACTTGAACAGTGAACTCTGTGGTGGCTACCTGCCCTCCCTCACACCACCTCTGCTGTTGTACAGTGGCACGGTACCTCTTCAATGCTCCACCTGTCCCCCCAAGCCCGGGAGCCGCTAGTACCCATGATGCATCGCGCGGCATCAGGCTCCACACACTGTGACTGACAGGACTCAGGAGAGAGGAGAGGGGGGGGGTGCCGGGGGGCACTGTGCTGCGGACGGTACACCTCCTCCTGTCACACACAGACTGTCAGTCATTGTGGACAGAGAGAGAGCTGAGAAGGGAGGGGCTGCTGCTGCCTCATGTCAGCCGGCTCTTTCTGCTGAAAAGGAGGATCATTGCTGGACACGGACGGACCTTTGGTGACACAGGAGATGAGGAGATGAGATAATGACAGACAGTAATGTATGTATCACACATCACATGAAACAGCGGAGGGCGCCCAGGCTGGGGGGGGGGGGGGACCTATCTATGCCACTTGTGATACACGCTGATGTCACTCAGAGCAGAGAACTGGAGCCGCGTGGGGGGGGTGTTTCTGCCTAGCGGCGCTGCTTGACATGTCAGGGCTGAGGACGCTGCCGCCTACCAGCATTTTGTGGAGGACAGTGCGGGAGTAATAGCGGTCGGGCGCCTCTAGGCGACAGTGCGCTCTAGGCGGTCGCCTAATCCGCCTAGTGGTAGCGCCGGCCCTGTTTTTACATGCTTAGGATAATGATACATTTATGGGAAGTAGCCCAGGGGAATGTCGGGGGTTTCAGGGTTTCTGATTATCACGTTCGTGATAAAAGAGAGGATTGAAATAGAATGTATAAATAACTGACTTTATTTTTAAGTAGAAATTAACTTTTCTATATGTGTTTTGACATACTTATATTAGCTAACAGTTTGCATAGAGTCACACCCTGCTTCTGCTGAGTCATTGTGGTTAAATTCATGGAACAGCCTGATTGTATAAGCAAAGTCATCTTTTAGCCATTGTTAAAACTAAATTCAGCTGGTTTAAATCTTGATAAGAAAATACTGAGTTTGTAAAATATTTAGAGACATATGCATTAACACGCAGCCCCTCCTATCTTTCTTCTGCATATAAGTCCCTCTGAGAGAATAAACTTTAGAGATCTAATGAACACTTAAATGCTTTCTTGTGTCTCATTGTGATTTCTCACGGAATTCCGGGGGTTACTGAAATTTATCCCGCATTTACCTGAAGTACACCTGGGTGGCGGTATTACCTTTAACAGTCTCAGAATCAGTTGGCTCTGGAATTTTTTATAATATTTAATGGTGAACCCGTCTGGTCCAGGGCTTTTCCCTGTAGGTGTTTCTTTCAATGCTCTTATAATTTCCTCCTGCGTGATTACTACATCCAAAGCTGTCAGGTATTCTTCATGTATTTTTGGCAATTTCGCCTTCTTTAAATATTCTTGTATTTTTTCTTTTCTCTTTTCCTTACATATATCTTCATTTTTAATTGCATATAATGCACTATAGCAGTGTTTCTCAATTCCAGTCCTCAGGCCCCCCCAACAGGTCAGGTTTTCCATTATTTTGCACAGGTGATTTGATCAGTTTCACTGCCTTAGTAATCACCACAGCCTTTTCATCTGAGGGAAATCCTGAAAACCTGACCTGTTGGGGGGGCCTGAGGACTGGAATTGAGAAACACTGCACTATAGTATGCTTGGAATGCCGTGGCGATGTCTGCTGTTTTATTCACCATTTCTGCTCTTCCATTCTTTATCTTCTCTATATAATTTATTGACTTTTTACGTCCTAACATTTTTGCAAGATATTTTCCAGGCTTGTTTCCTCCTTTGTATCTGTCTTTTTTGAGTCTATTAAACTCCTTTCTTGTTTCCTGTTCCATGAGATCTTTCAATAGTTCCCTTTTTAATATCAGAGCTCGTTGGATTTCTTTTTCCGCATTTCTTTTATGTCTATATTTAAAATCGTGGATTTCTTTTAAGATTTTTTGCATATTAGTTTCTCTTTCTTTCTTTCTTTTTTTCTGGTACCAATGGCAATCAATTGGCCCCTAATGACGGCCTTATGTGCTTCCCATATTGTTGCTGAACATACTTCTGAGTCTAGTTTGCTATCCATGGTAAAGTTTAAATCTCCAGCCAGAATTAAGTAACCTTTCTTAAATTCACTCAGTTCCTTTAAGATTTCTAGAAAATATTTTTTCGGATGCTTATTTACTGTCCAAATCTTGCTATCTTCACCTTAATAAGAATTCCAAAGAATGCCCCATCTTAACCAATGACACCACCAAACGTCCACTTCACTCCCTTGATATCTCTCGCCTTGACTATTGCAACTCCCTACTCTTTTCTCTCCTTCCAAGAACTCCTGTTTGCTAGCTCCCTCAACACTTCCTCCCATGCTGGCCTCTGGCATTTCCCCAGGGGCTCTCCCATCCTCTCAAATTCCCTACTCCAATCTATATGGCTATTTCCCACTATGTATGCCTCAGGTGATCCCTGGAAACTCATCTCTTCAGGAAAGTCTTTCCTGCCATTACCTAATAGCTGAGCTTTTCCTTTCTCCAGCAACTCATCAACGGTACAAATACTACTACTTAACATGAGCTTCGGTTCCCACCTAAAGATCAAAAGATCTAGCACTAAGGCACATGCCCAAGCCTGTCCATAGCCACCAACAATAGCCTATCGGCACCCTGCTGGGACTGATCTTAAAATGGACTCATTAACATTCAGACCATATACGCTGCTATTGTGGTTTGTTATTTAATTTTTTATATATATTCTATATGTTTTAGCCCTATAATTGATTGTTTGCGCAGACATCCTAAACACTGTACCCCATCGCTATTTCAAGTTATCCCTATGAGATTTTTACCTTTTATATGAACTGACTCCTGCCATTGGGCTTTAGTTGGACTTTTATTCATATTTATTTATTTGTATGTTTGAATACTCATCATATTAATGGGACAGTAAGCCGCTATATAATATTTTTTACCCAAACAGTCAATTGAATAAAGAACGACACTGCAATATATTTGAATTAATAAAATAATTGTATTTATTTTATTGGCCGCGGCTTATCTATTGATTTACCATTCAAAATAACTCTTATCAACAAATCCATAAATAATCATTTTATTATCAGAATTAATCCTAATAACTTTTTATCATAAATACCAATATAAACTTAACAACTCAGCCATTATAGCTGAAATTGTATAACAAGCTTAACTTTAATCATAAATTGTCCCCAATAAGGCAGGAGCCATAACAAGCCTCCTGCCTACCTACCCCAAACCGCTGCCTTTTCAATGACTGTTTGGAAATCCAAGTTCAGGATATCCAGACCCACATCCGAGAGATGTATTCCATCCCTCCGATATAGTCCTGGAAGTCCTCCTTCCAACTCTAAATGCCTAAAAGATATTCCATATCCTAATGACATGAACTTTTCTATTCTTCTATTAATTCGCTTCCTAACTTTTTCAAAAACTGATAATTCACTGACTTGAAACCATATTAAGCAAGGAATGACTTCCGAGAATACAATAAATGTAATGTTTTTAGTTTGCCAATATCGTTACCTCCCAGGTGTATAAGCAGAATATACAGAAAAGGCCAATTATAAACTAGTTTTCCTAGTACCGAGATCAACTCCTCCCAAATCATCCCCCCTCTTACCAAACCAATACATTTTAAATAATTTTGGATCCAAATTCAAGTTTACTCCGTAAATCCTGTTCAAAGCTCTCTTATTTGCCCAAAACACAAATGAGTGTCCGATGATCCATATAACTTTTGGATTACCTGAAATTTAAAATTGGACATTAGGTCTCACATAAGAAATATATGTGTAGCGCTACCCCCTCAGGAGCCGCTGATTGATTTTTGGGATCTACTCTCTCTGCTTGGCTCACCCCTATTTAACTGTCTCGAACCCTCCCTTGACACATCAGAAACCCGGTGGGTGTATTGCAACCTCTTCTTGGCTATGGTCACAATAGCAGGCACACAACATGCAATGACAGTATATCAACAGAATTACCTGCTTTAATGGATGGTCCCTCCAGGTGAGAAAAGTACACACAGTCAATATATTTAAACCAAAGAAGATAAGTTTACTTTATATAGGTTTGAAACACAGGTAAACAATTATTATGCAATGACACAATATGATTCTGCAAGGGCCCTTGCAGGAATCAGTAGATAACAGTAATGAAAATATCTGAGCTAAGAATGGTACCATTCAGTTAAACTAAACTAGTGTAAGCAGTCTATGCCTGAGAGCTCCCTCTAGCGAGCAGTCCTGCAAAACAGCTAAGGAACGTCTCGAGACTAAAGTCCACAATGCGGCCGGTGCACTTTAATTTATAATCCGCAAATGGTAAACGATGAAAAGAAGTTAGTCAAACAAAGTATCCTGAAGCAGCAACGTTGGTGAACTGATCGCTCATCAGCGTCAGTCACTTCTGTATAATAACTATAAAGTTGGAGGCCCTCTAAGTCTCAACTAGAGGCCGAACACGTGTCTCCGGCTTGTAGGGTGGCACTAAGTTAACTGTCTGCAAAGGAGGATTGGAAGTTGAGCATGTGCTCTCTCACCCGACAGGCCCGATCCGCCTGAGTTCTTCTCAAAAGGCGTGTTGGCAGATCACTGCTCCACAGCACAAGGATCCCAGTATCAGGCTCTCCACTGTTTCAGTTGTCAGCTGGGCGGCCTCTCCGATCTCCTGGAACACGAGCTGGGTATAGTGGTCTTGCTTCCTCCTGGATGGCTGGTCTCTCGGTGGATTTAGGCCCAGCTTCAGGCCTAGCAGCATGGCTGTGTTATCCTCTGCAGCTCCACAGAGGAGAAAATGCAGGTCCAGAGAGAGCTGGATCAGCCCCTCCCTCTCCTTAAGTAACCTCCCCCATAAGTCTGTGCAGAGGTGTCACATGTTCTGACAACGCAGGGCATTGTGGGATGTTTAGTCTGTTTCTCCTAAGAGTCAATGGAGTTCATATCTCCCGCTACTTGCAGTCCCACAATGCATAACTTCTTAACCACTTCCTTACCGCCTCATTGGAAAATGACGGCGGCAGGAACCCCTTTACGATCCAGGTGGACGTCATATGACGTCCACCCCTTCTCGCCGCTACTGCGGGCTCCTGGCAGCCCGCAGAGCGGAGATCGGTGACGCAGCGAGTCCCCCGGAGACAGCCCGTCCCCGATCACTGCACAAAAAAAAAAAAAAAAAAGCTTTTACCCACGTGACCGGCTGTTTCCAATCACAGCCGGTCACTTCCCTATGGAGGAGGCGCGCGCGGCCCCGAGCGTGTGCATCTCGGCGATCGCGCGCGCACTGCGGCAATCAGGTACGAGGCTCGTCCCCTGGACATAGCCTAGTCCCGATCTGGGTAAAGAGCCAATGAAATTTGGCTCTTTACCACGTGACCGGCTGTGTCCAATCACAGCCGGTCACAATTGTAAACAAACACAGCTGTAACCGCTGTCTCTGGGCTCTCCTCCTCACACACCGATCCCGTGTGAGAAGGAGAAATCAGAAACAGTGAGTTACAGTTTACAGTATACAGTGTCAGTATAGTGTCCAGATTGCCCCCCCGAATAAAGAGTACCTGTCACCCCCCCCCACCAAAAGTACCCAAGTACCTGTCACCCCCCATCAAGAGTACCTGTCACCCCCCCCCATCAAGAGTACCTGTCACCCCCCCATCAAGAGTACCTGTCACCCCCCCATCAAGAGTACCTGTCACCCCCCCCCATCAAAAGTACCTGAGTACCTGTCAACCCCCATCAAGAGTACCTGAGTACCCGTTACCCCCCATCAAGAGTACCTGAGTACCCGTCACCCTCATCAGGAGTACCTCAGTACCTGTCGCCCCCATCAGGAGTACTTGTCGCCTCCATCAGGAGTACCTGAGTACCCGTCGCCTCCATCAGGAGTACCCGAGTACCCGTCGCCCCCATCAAGAGTACCTGTCACCTCCATCAGGAGTACCTGAGTACCCGTCACCCCCATCAAGGGTAATTGTCACCTCCATCAGGAGTACCGGAGTACCTGTCGCCCCCATAAAAAAGGAGTACCCGTCACCCCCATCAAGAGCACCTGTCACCCCCATCAGGAGCACCTGTCACCCCCATCAGAAGTACCTGTCACCTCCATCAGGAGTACCCGAGTACCCGTCGCCCCCATCAAGAGTACCTGTCACCTCCATCAGGAGTACCTGAGTACCCGTCACCCCCATCAAGGGTAATTGTCACCTCCATCAGGAGTACCGGAGTACCTGTCGCCCCCATAAAAAAGGAGCACCCGTCACCCCCATCAAGAGCACCTGTCACCCCCATCAGGAGCACCTGTCACCCCCATCAGAAGTACCTGTCACCTCCATCAGAAGTACCCGAGTACCTGTCACCCCCATCAAGAGTACCTGTCACCCCATCAGGAGTACCTGTCACCTCCATCAGGAGTACCTGTCACCTCCATCAGGAGTACCTGTCCCGTGAGCCCAGCAGCCAATTTCTAGCTGACGTACAGCCAATTAGTCCCTATCGTGCAGCCCTGTCATACAGCCACCATGTCCAGAAAATTATACACCACAGAAGAGGCATTCAAAATTATAACCCAGAGCGATGAGAGCAGCGGGGAGCTCTCACCGCCCCATAACAGTGCTGAGTCCACTTTCAATTCAGGTTCGGAATACGAGCCCCCTGAAAGCAGTACATCCGAATCGGAGGAGGAAGTAGTCCGTCCAAAAAGACCACGGTCTGAACCCCAGGCAGCTACCAGCAGCGCCGGACATCCCAGTGGCCAAGCAGCAAATGCTAACGGCGCTAGACCCCAGGAGGAAAGGCCCAGTACAAGCTCTGGAATTCCACACCGAGGAAGAAGGGCCCAAACCCATCTACCGGATGGCTTGGCCAACCCGTTGTGGCTGCCTTCTAGTACAGGGTCAGCCACAATCCCCCCTTTCACAGCACAGCCAGGTGTGCAGGCCAACACCGAAGGTTTCTCTGAAATCGATTTTTTTAATTTATTTTTCCCTAATGAGTTCCTTCAAACCATCATAGACCAAACAAATCTTTTTGCCAGTCAGTACATACAAAACAACCCCAACTCATACTATGCCCACCCGTTTGAATGGAGACCCCTAACAATGGAGGAAATTAGATTGTTTTTAGGCCTTACGCTGAATATGGGGCTTTCAAAAAAAAATGAACTTCATTCGTATTGGTCTAAAAAGCCCATCATTCATATGCCAATTTTTTCAGCTACGATGTCCAGGTCCCGCTATGACAAGATCATACGGTTCCTGCATTTCTGCGACAACTCGCAGTGCCCCCCCCAAAATCATACGGACTTTGATAGATTATATAAAATTCGCCCCCTAATAGATTTTTTCAATGAGAAGTTTGCTGAACTTTACATCCCGGAACAGAACATCTCTGTGGATGAATCCCTGGTCCATTTCACTGGCCGGCTGGGAATAAAACAGTATATTCCCAGTAAGAGAGCGAGGTACGGCTTGAAGCTAAACAAGCTCTGCGAAAGCTCCTCTGGCTATGTGAATGCCTTTCGTGTGTACGAAGGCAAAGACTCCCAAATCCATCCCCCTGAGTGTCCATCGTATATGGGAATAAGCGGGAAAATTGTATGGGAGTTGGCATTCCCACTCTTCCAAAAGGGGTATCACATATACGTGGACAATTACTACACCAGTCTGCCCCTTTTTCGCCACCTATTCCTGAATAAAACTTTGGCCTGTGGTACTTCACGTAAAAATAGGAAAGGCTTCCCACAGAGTTTAGTCACCACATGCCTACAAAGGGGGGAATCGGCAAGCCTGAGGAACGAAGAAGTTTTGGCCTTGAAGTGGAGGGATAAGAAAGACGTTTACATGATGTCGACTATCCACAATGACACCTCAGTGGAAATTCACAGGAGACGCCGTACCGTTCGAAAGCCTTGCTGTATCAACGAATATAATAAGTTCATGGGGGGGTGGATCTAAACGATCAAATGCTGCAGCCCTATCTCTCAATGCGAAAGTCAATTTTCTGGTACAAAAAAGTTGCAATATACTTCTTCCATATGGCCCTTTATAATTCATTTGTCACTTATCACAAATCAACGAAAAGACCCACCCCCTTTATCAGATTTATCGAAAATGTTGTCACTGCCCTGATCTATCAGCAAGGCTCTGCCCCACAAAGAATTCGCTCCGATTGTGTCAGCAGACTGCATGAGCGCCATTATCCTGACAATATTCCACCATCAGCAACCGGAAGAAGACGCCAAAAAAGATGTCGGGTGTGCAGCAAACGTGGAATTAGAAAAGACACCAGTTACCATTGCCCCGACTGTCCCTCCCAACCTGGCCTATGTATGACACCATGCTTCAAGCGATATCACTCTTTCGAAAATTATTAGCCCAAATTCCTAATAGACTGCCACTAGCCCCTCTTTCAATTTCTGTGCTGATTTCCCTGCTGCCTCAACCAACCAACCTAGTGCCTCAACTGAACTGACCCTGGCCTGTTTATCCACTATGCCTCTGCCTGCCGTCTGCATTGTTTATCCGCCATGTTTCTGCCTTTCACGTGAACTGACCCTGGACTGCTTCTCGACTATGCCTCTGCCTGCCGTCTGCATTGTTTATCCGCCATGTTTCTGCCTTTCACGTGAACTGACCCTGGACTGCTTCTCGACTATGCCTCTGCCTGCCGTCTGCATTGTTTATCCGCCATGTTTCTGCCTTTCACATTGAACTGACCCTGGACTGTATCGACTATGCCTCTGCCTACCGCCTATTTCTGCCTTTTACCTGCACTGACCTCGGCTTGTTGACCATGTTTTTGCCTGCCCCTTGGACTGATCTTGCACCCTGCCACACAGGGGTCTCACATATGTGAGGGGCCCCAGAATAGTGTTCGGAGTTCAGAAAACCAGTTTTTGGTTTTCTGTGTTCCCATAACAGGGTCTGGTTGCCCGGAGGCTTCAAAGCGATTTGGGTGGGAGAAGCCTCTACCCCTGTCCACCTTCTTTCCTGACCGAGGCCCTAAACTTGATGGTCCTGCCTGCTGCCTGGACCAATATTTTGGCTGCACTGACCATATCTCTGCCTGCTGCATGTACTATGGACAGTATTCCTGCCTGCTGCATAGACGATCCTTTCGCTGCTGCTGACCACATCTGCCTGCTACCCGGACCGATGCTCTACTCTGTGGACCACTGCACTACTAAGACAGCAGGTAATCTTTTTTTTACTCTTTACTCAGAAGAATGTATTTTGGTTTATAATTGGTATGTACAGTACATGCTATGGGTTAGAAATATGAAGGAACTTCAACAATGTCTTAGGTTGGCAGGAATTTGTGTGTGTAATTTATGCTCCTAGAACGCCTGGAGGTGCTACTTGGATTTTGGACTTCTGTATGTGGCCAGGCTGTGTAAAAGTCTCACAAATGTGGTATCGCCATACTCAGAAGGAGCAGCAGAATGTATTTTGGGGTGTCATTGTTGCTATGTACATGCTATGTGTTAGAAATATCTTATAAATGGACAACTTTGTGTAAAAAAAATGTGTTTTCATTTTCTTTCCACATTTTCCAAAAACTTCTGGAAAAAAATGAACCGTTCAAAAGACTAATTATGCCTCATAGATTATACGTTGGGGTGTTAGCTTTCCAAAATGGGGCCATTTTGTGGGCGTTTCCATTGTCCTGGTGCTCCAGGGCCTTCAAAAGTGTAACAGGTAGTTGAGAGATTAGATGTGTAATTTATGCTCCTAGAACGCCTGAAGGTGCTACTTCAATGTTCGGCCTCTGTATGTGGCCAGGCTGTGTAAAAGTCCCACACATGTGGTATCGCCATACTCAGAAGGAGCAGCAGAATGTATTTTGGGGTGTCATTGTTGCTATGTACATGCTATGTGTTAGAAATATCTTATAAATGGACAACTTTGTGTAAAAAAAATGTGTTTTCATTTTTTTTCCACATTTTCCAAAAACTTCTGGAAAAAAATGAACCGTTCAAAAGACTAATTATGCCTCATAGATTATACGTTGGGGTGTTAGCTTTCCAAAATGGGGTCATTTTGTGGGCGTTTCCATTGTCCTGGTGCTCCAGGGCCTTCAAAAGTGTAACAGGTAGTTGAGAGATTAGATGTGTAATTTATGCTCCTAGAACGCCTGAAGGTGCTACTTCAATGTTCGGCCTCTGTATGTGGCCAGGCTGTGTAAAAGTCCCACACATTTGGTATCGCCATACTCAGAAGGAGCAGCAGAATGTATTTTGGGGTGTCATTGTTGCTATGTACATGCTATGTGTTAGAAATATCTTATAAATGGACAACTTTGTGTAAAAAAAATGTGTTTTCATTTTTTTCCCACATTTTCCAAAAACTTCTGGAAAAAAATGAACTCTTCAAAAGACTAATTATGCCTCATAGATTATACGTTGGGGTGTTAGCTTTCCAAAATGGGGTCACTTTGTGGGCGTTTCCATTGTCCTGGTGCTCCAGGGCCTTCAAAGGTGTAACAGGTAGTTGAGAGATTAGATGTGTAATTTATGCTCCTAGAACGCCTGAAGGTGCTACTTCAATGTTCGGCCTCTGTATGTGGCTACGCTGTGTAAAAGTCCCACACATGTGGTATCGCTATACTCAGGAGGAGCAGCAGAATATAATTTGGGGTGTCATTGTAAGTATGCATGTGCTGTGTGAGAGAACTAACTTGTTATTATGACAATTTTGTGTAAAAAAAAAAAAAAAAAAAATTCTTAATTTTCCCAAGAATTGTGGGAAAGAATCACAACTTCAAAAAATTCACCATGCCTCTTACTAAATACCTTGGAATGTCTACTTTCCAAAAAGGGGTAATTTGGGGGGTATTTGTACTTTCTTGGCTTGTTAGGGTCTCAAGAAATGATAGGATGTCAGTACATCAGCTGTGATCAGATGTGATAATTTTTCAATGATTTGCACCATAGCTTGTAGACTCTATAACTTTCACAGAGACCAAATAATATCCACTAATTTGGGTTATTTTTACCAAAGATATGTAGCAGTATACATTTTGGCCCAAATTTCTGAAGAAAAATGATTTCTTTGCAAAAATTTAAGATTGAAACTAAAAAAAAAGTGTTTTTTTTTCAAAATTTTCTCTCTTTTTTTGCTTATATTGAAAAAAATAAAAAACCCAACGGCGATTAAATACCACCAAAAGAAAGCTCTGTTTGTGAGAACAAAATGATAAAAAATTTGTTTGGATACAATGTAGCATGACTGAGTAATTGTCATTCAAAGTGTGAGAGCACTGAAAGCTGAAAATTGGTCTGGGCAGGAAGGGTATATTAATGCCCTGTATGGAAGTGGTTAAAGGTATCTTACATATTTACAAACGTGAGCAAAGTTCCAGCGGGATTCAGGCCTGTCATTAGATCCTGACGGGATGACCCCGCTACATATGCATTCGATTTCCATCTTCCAATTTGTTTTATCTTATTCTTATCCAAACCAAGTTTAGCTGCCTCTGATGCAGCACCAATTCTAAAAGAATGGCATGACAATCGTAGATTATCCAACTTAAGAGCGCGTAAGCATTTTTCAAACACCTTACTGAATTGGAATCTTGTTAATGACATATTATTCTCATGAACAAATAATAATTTGTGACCAGCCGGACGAAAAAACATGTAATTATGCAACAATCGAACTGGGCAAATTACTTTATTACCACAAGGATACAGAGTAATCCATGCACCTTTGCCCAATTGATCGGTTTTTGACCGTCGCAATAAAATGCGAACACAATTGCTTTCATTTCTCACTGAGTCAGCCCATAGGCCGTTTAATGACTTTTTGCTATTAGGTATTAATTCCGAGATTCTTAAAGAGGGAGTTCACCCTAAAAATAATTTTTACCCTTAGATTGATGCTCATTTTGTCTAGGGGAATCGGCTAGTATTTTTAAAATCGAAGCTGTACTTACCGTTTTAGAGAGCGATCTTCTCCGCCGCTTCCTGGTATGGGTCTTCGGGACTGGGCGTTCCTATTTTGATTGACAGTCACGAATAGCCGAAAGAAGCCGAACGTCGGTACGGAGTTATACTGCGCCTGCGCACCGACGTTCGGCTACTTTCGGAAGATCGTGACGCGATGGATGTGACCGTCGGAAGCCTCTCGGAAGACTGTCAATCAAAATAGGAACGCCCAGTCCCGCAGCCCATACCCGGAAGCGGCGGAGAAGATCGCTCTCTAAAAAGGTAAGTACAGCTTCGGTTTAAAAAAAAATAGCTGATTCCCCTAGACAAAATGACCAGGAATCTAAGGGTAAAAAGTTGTATGTCCGGGTGAACCTCCACTTTAAGGCTGCGAAAAAACAAACGGAAAAAGCCGTTTTGAATAACTTTGCTTCATATTCAGAGAAACAAATACTATTGGTTACTACGTAAAGATTTTCTAATAACTCGGACGAAATTGGATGTCTAGTATCTACTGCAAAGTTTGCTCTTTTGTAACCTTTCATAGCCCGATTTAACGAGAAAAAACTAAACAGTGAAGGAAAACCCTTTAGTTTTAGAAAAATGAAATTCCACACAGTATTTTATTAATGTGTGACCATGAGAATTTCTTCTCCATCAAACTGTTGAGAAAAGACAGAGCCATATCCTCTGAAAAAGATGATCAAGTGACCCTTTGTGCATTAAAATAAGATATCCATGAAAACCATGCGGAAGAAAAGCTCATCTAAGTTTTAGGTGCTAAAGACTTCTTTATATTCTCATATACTGTATTACACTATGCCCCACAGATTGAGCGGGCATACCATACCCATCTTGTCCGCCTCTGGAAGTAGCTTGAAAAACTGTGTCACCTGAAATCAAGAAAGAGCATCCGCTACAATGTTATCCTTACCTGGAATATATTTTGCTTTTATACAAATATTTAGTAATAAGCACTGTGACACCAGATATCTTAATATCTTATTAACTGGAGGCGATTTTGTGCCATGCAATTCATTGCAAACATTGCCCCCTTATTATCAGTGTTAATAAGCAGGCGATGATTACAACACAACACAACAATAGGGAATAGCTCTATAAAGACACTATTTTTTAACAAACCCATGCGTTTCCATTTTTTGGGCCATTTCTCTGCACACCAATGATTGCCCCAAATTGCAGCAAAGCCCACTGAACCAGCAGAATCAGTTGCTAAACGGAAATCATTATCTGAAACAAATTCATGCTGCAATATGGTGCGACCATTAAAATGTGACAAAAAATTTTTCCACACTATCATGTCTTCTTTCATATCAGTGGTTAAGCAATTATGAGAATAAGGATTTTTTAATCCTGATATAGCAAAGTAAAGCCGTCTGGAGAAAATTCTTCCCACTAGCAAAATTATTGTTGCAAAGGCCAACAACCCTAGCAGTTTTTGCATCTCTCCTAATAAAACCTTCTTTTTACGCAATAAAACTATGAGTAATTCAGAAATGGTTTCTAATTTTGCCAATGGTAACCTAAATTCCATTCTAACTGTATCAGTTGTAATTCCCAAGAATTCCAGACAATTTACTGGCAAAACTGTCTTTTCTTTTACCAATGGGATACCTGAGTAGCCATGGCAGCATGTTTTGAATATTCACTGGTGATGGAGCTTTTAAGAAAGGGCTCCTTGTTCAGACTCTGATTCAAAGCCATTTGCTTGAAGCATTTCTTCACCGAATGTGGGCCAGAACAGAAAGCACATTCATGCCTATATCGGCAATTAGTAGCTCACTTGCATTGTGCGTCATTAAACGCAAAGCAAATACCTTTTTTATAAGATGTAACATTACTGTTTGTTGGAGGCAACTGACGCGCCACCTGAGGTCTTTGTGGCAGCAAAAGATTCAGCCATAGGCTAATATTCTTGCTACCCCAAGGAAGATTTTTGTGTACTGACAGTTTTTGTCTGAACCGTTCATCATAAATGAACCAACCAAATCCACTGAAATTTGTATATGCTTCCAATATAATGTCTATGTGATGGAATAGTCCCATACTGCGCTCCGGATATTTTTCACAAATTATACTTGAATATATGTAAAAGGCCTGGAGCCAATTATTAAAATTCCTGGCTACAGGCCTCCTCGTATCCTCAATGTCAGTTTTTTCTTTATCATTTTTGAGGAATTCCTTGCTTGACGGAAGTAAAGATAGTAAATCAATGAATTCCTCATTCCATATTTTTTTTTTCATTGCTAATGTCAAATGACATTAGCAATGACGCCTGACACGGTAGCCTTTCCTTTAGACAAATTTCAGGTACATTTCTTTTAGCACTCTGCTTTCTATGTTCTGTCACATTTGTATTATCACTAGCATTAATATCAGAACTTAATACATCTGGGACATTCCACACGCTAGCAACATTTTCTTGTTTTGATTTTTCTTTAAAAACAGACAGAGAAGAAGCTAGCTGAGAAATAGATCTATACAAGGTAGTTATCATATCCATTTGATTCAACTCACCTTGTATATCAGCAGTATTCATACTACTACCTTGTGCTGTGCTCATCTCTGCTTGTCTCATTCTTCCAGGCATGTCATACTGCAGCTACTGCTTGCCCTGATATTCATTTTGTTTTGCTGTCTAGAAGACTGTTTTGAACTTGATGCTGCTGGGCACTTCCCTTTTCTTGTCTTGCTCACTCCTGGGCTGACATTTTTTTCTTTCTGCTGCTCTGTCACTAAAGGCTTTCCGGGTGATTTTCCTCTTTTAGCCACCGGAGGGCTGTATGACAGCCAAGCTCTTCCTATTCTCTTCTCTCTTCCTGTATTGACGACCTCTTCAATCGCTGCTTCTTGACCCCGCCGTTCCAGGAACTTGAAAGGGGGAGAGCTCTTCCTGCATACTGTCTAAGAAACCAGTATGGCGAACACCGCTGCTCCTGCTGTACTCCCCGCTGTTGTTGCTTGCTTCAGGTGCCATTTCTTCAGCCTCCAGCCTCTCAGGTATGGCGAGGCACAGGCGCAGCCATTCTTCCCCCCCTTCAGTCTCTGCTCTCTCTATGAGTTGGTGAAGCAGGGTCTTCATGTTACCCCCGGAGTTAGCAGAAAAAGATCTCTGCGCCATATTTCTGACACAGAGCTCCGCTGCTGACGACCTCCTGAGGTGTCTGGCAGTTTCCCTCAGGCAGAGACCCCTATATATACGGTTCCCCTGTAGGCTTCCAGAATCTTCCCTAGCCGGTTTCAAGGGTCCCCCCTCTCCACTGTTTCCAGGCACCCTGACCTACTTTCAGGGAACCCTGACCTACTCTAAAGGGGGAGCCTTGAAACCCCTTTTTTGCTGCCACTGTCCCATTAGAAAAGGGTCCGGGGGAACTTGAAACCCCCTATCCCTTTTCTTTTATATTCTTTGAGTATATTAATTCATGGCACATTATCGAATAAGCGCACCATTCTCATCTTTTTCTTTTACATTTGTAGCGCTACCCCCTCAGGAGCCGCTGATTGTTTTAGGATCGGCGTATTAAGTTACCTCTAAGTCATGGGTGCTCAACCTGTGGCTCTCCAGCTGTTGCAAAACTACAATTCCCATAATGCCTTAGCCTTTGGGAGACATGCTTGTACCTGTCAGCGGCTTGCAATGCCTCATGGGAATTGTAGTTCCGCAACAGCTGGAGAGCCACAGGTTGAGCACCCAGTCTAGGGTTGAAGGTAGTGAGTAGAGCAGCAATTTAATGTCCAGCTGGTAGATGAAGTTTTCTGAATGCTTTATTTCCTGGTCCAACACGACCAACATCAACTTGAGGTAGATAGGAAAGGTTGATGAAATAAAGTAACTTTGCGGTATCAGGCCTTGGATAAGGAAAGCAGTCCTGCTTCTCTACAGCTGTAATGGTACATCGCCACTCTAGCCAGAGTGGGTGAAGTGCCCCCGGACAGACCTCTGCCACAGGCCTGGCAGCCGGAGTGTCACTTTAGGTTGCTGGGAGGAACAAGTCTCTGCCACCGACTTGGCTCTGATTAGATTACAGCAGAGCGAATCCTCCCAATAGATCACGTCAGGGTCACCGATTGACAGTGCAAGTGTACCTGTCAATGTCCAGTCACCAGATCCCCGATGGTTCGTTCAAGCCCTTTTGGATAACCTGCCTCCGGGTTTTCCTCAAGCCGATCCCCCACCGAACGGCATACAGCCTGGGATCTCCTCAGTAGAATTGGGGCCCCTTTGTGGCATCGGTTGCTCCAGGCCAGAAGGGCCCAGAGTGTGGAACTCCACGTAGAGCACGACCCCAGGCTAGGTAGGCCATAGTGGTGGGGCCCGCGATGTGCGCACACCCTAAAGGTGGGTGATGCACCTGGAACCAGGAACCCGTGAAGAACCCAGAACAATGGCCTCCGCCACAGAAATACCCCATCCCAGCATGCACAGCGATTACAAATCTTAGTGCTTTTAAAACATGACATTACACAACATACACAGCCCTATCTATCTATGCTGCCCTTTCTATGCAGTGTTAATAGTAGGTGGGTCCAAATAACCTGCATAAAAAAAATAAAAGAGAACATACACAGCAAATATACATCCTGATATTTTATAAATATCTACTATATACAAGTCTCCAAGGTCAGAAGTGAGACTGCACACTCGGGCCCGAACATGAAATCTCCCTTCCTCCCAGGGAGCTATCTAAGTGCTGGGCATAATTTACCTTTACCCTGTTGCAAGAAGTATAAAAAAACGATATATACACATTACAGTTCTGCATTTAGAATGTTGCAGAACACTGCCCCTAGCGGTCAGTGCGCTGGTACCACGGCAGTCCAAGTTCAATAGCAAAGAAATAGCAGCAAAAGGGAAGTAAAAAGATAAAATATTTATTTTCTCGCTGAATTTTCTTTTTGTGCTGTGGTTCTCCACCAAAAGCCCCCTCTAACTGACTGAACCCAACCCCTCCAAAGTTCTTCACATAGGTCGCAATGTGGATCCGGAGAGGCCAGGGGGGGAAAGGAAAAGGGAGAAAAACAACTTGAGCGGGGGCGAGAACCCTTGTCCAGAACTTCTTAAAAGTACATATGCCAGACATACCCAACATGCAGCTTATTTATAATAGCGCGGATCTGGAAAAATAATGATGTCACCTTCTGCAGTGGTCGTGGTGACTGAAAATACCTGGTCCTCTCTCCCAGGAGATTTCAGCACGACCCGATCGCTGTAAATATGTCGGCCCCAGCTCCAGGCTCGATGACAGCGCTCAAACTTGGTGTTTAGGTAGAACAGGCCCAAATCCGCACCCTCCAAAACGCAGGGTATCATCAGGTGGGACCAAATAGCTTCCTGGCACCAAGCTTCCCGTTCTTGGTCAATCTGCTTCAAAAGGGAAGGTGGCACGTATGGGTACTCATACCCGTGACTGGCAGCAACCCTTTGGATTACCAGGCTCTGCAACCTGGCCAAACTTGGCAAAGTACGTGGGTCTCCGTGTCCCGGCAGCACTATAGCGTCCGGTGCCCTTTTAAAAATGGGAGCAACAAGGGGCACCGGGTGGTGAGTGAAACAACAGGAACAGGATTGGACTCACGACTTCCCAGGTCAGCTACGGAACGTCCATGGATGGCTGTTGGGACCCACGCGTTGCGCTCCGGCCGGAGCGTTTCTTCCTCCTTCGGGTACCGTAGAGGGCACGGGATCCTCCGAAGCCCTGAGACTCCGCAAACATCGGCTCAAACATGTCATCGTTAAGATCTCCATCATCGGAGAGCGAGTCAAAGTCCGATGAGTGTAGTTCCTCCGCCAGAAAATAACCACAGGGTTTGGCTGTAGGGTCCCTGGGGTAGTATGGCAAGGAACGTTACGGAGGTAGGCCTCGACCACGGTTACTGGAAGCTGGAGCAGGCCCTGCTCCTATAGAGGCACACCACAAAGAGATAGCTGTGGAAGTAGTATTCCCCGATGTGGTCTCTGCCTTAGAACAGGTCACATCTGTTACACTGGTCGGGTCATCTTCTTGGTCTTTCTTGGTCATAGGGCTTACCTCCGGTGAGTAGGATTGCGGGGTAGCCGTTCGAAGGGTCAGGGTTGATGAGACCGAGATGACCTCAACGTTGGAAGCCTCCGGCTCCACAATTTCCACCAACGGGGATGGTTCTGGCCATGTGGCTTCCTCCTCCGCGGTGACAACTCCTGTAATATAGTTCACCCTATACTCCCTCTGAGTTTTAGCGGGTGATTTAGCAACAAACAGATAGGCCCAGCACTTCTGGCACCGGGCGAACAGCTGGATCTTTACGGACAGCTTCTCGCAACGAGGCAGGACAGTCCCAGCATCTCCGATCCTCCGCTCGACAGGAGCACAAACTGTCCTTCGGTGGACATACGGATCCCTGTGTCCGTCACTGGCACTCCAGGCGGGGCAAGCATATTGGAGACCCCCGGTGAAGTAGCAGGGGGCCTCAATCGCTGGGCAACCACACTCGGTTGCAGGAAAGCAGACATCACAACATGGTTTCTCCTTCTCTCTTGCTGGTGGGTAGACATGTGCACTGCCAAAAAATTCGTTTTTTTCGTTTATGTTATTTTTTTTTTTTTTTTTTTCGTAAATTCGGGAAATTCGAAAAATTATTTTTTTCCGTTTTTGTTTCATTCGTTTTTTTATTTTTTTCGGAAATTCGTAAATTTTGAAAAAAAATAAAATTTTAGTTTTTTTGCTTTTTTCGTAAATTCGGGAAATTTTCGGATTTCCGAAAAAGCAAAAAAACGAATGAAACAAATGAAACGACAAAAACGAATGAAACGAAAAAAACGAATGAAACAAAAAAAAAAAAGAATTTTCGGAAATTCGGAAAAATTTCTAATTTTTTCAATTTTCGTAATTTCGAAATTTTGTATTTTCGAAATTTCGTATTTTCGTAATTTCGTATTTCGAATTTTTCAGTTTTCGAATTTTCTAATTTTTCAGTTTTCGAATTTTTCAATTTTTGAATTTAAAATGTTCCAATTTTCGAAATTTTGAATTTTTCAATTTTCGAAATTTCGATTTTCGAATTTTTCAATTTTCGAAATTTCGATTTTTGACATTTCGAATTTTTCAATTTTCGACATTTCGATTTTCGAATTTTCAATTTTCGAAATTTCTTTTTTTGACAATTTTCGAAATTTCGAATTTTCGAAATTTGAAAAATTCCAAATTTTGAAATTTCTGAAAAATTCCAAATTGGAAAAGTGATTGTTAAAATTCGAAAATGGAGAAATTTCGAAATGTTGTATTTTCGAAATTTCGTATTTCGAATTTTTCAGTTTTCGAATTTTCTAATTTTCGAATTTTTCAGTTTTCGAATTTTTCAATTTTTGAATTTCGAATTTTTCAATTTTCTAATTTTTCAATTTTCGAAATTTTGAATTTTTCAATTTTCAAAATTTCGATTTTCGAATTTTTCAATTTTCGAAATTTCGATTTTTGACATTTCGAATTTTTCAATTTTCGAAATTTCAAATTTCAAATTTTTGAAAAATTCGAAATTTCTGAAAAATTCGAAATTTCTGAAAAATTCGAAATTTCTGAAAAATTCGAAATTTCTGAAAAATTCGAAATTTCTGAAAAATTCGAAATTTCTGAAAAATTCGAAATTGGAAAAGTGATTGTATTTTCAAATTTTTGAATTTCAAATTTTTCAATTTTCGAAATTTCGAAATACGAAAATTCGGAAATACGAAAATATTCGGAAATACGAAAATTCGGAAATACGAAAATTCAAAATTTCGAAAATTGAAAATTTCGAAAATTGAAATTTCTGAAAAATTCGAAAATGGAGAAATTGGAAATGTGAAAAAATTAAAAATTCGAATTTTTCGAATTTTTCAATTTTCGAAATTTCGATTTTCGTATTTTTCAATTTTCAAATTTCGAATTTTTCAAATTTCGAATTTTCGCATTTACGAATCTCGAAAATTCGAAATTTCGAAAATTAAAAAAAAATAAATTGAAAAAATCGAAGTTCGAAAATTGAAAAAAGTGAAGTTCGAAAATTGTAAAATTTTTCAATTTTAGCATTTTTCAATTTTCGAATTTCGAATTTTTCGGAAATTCGGAAATTGAAAAATTTGAAATTGAAAAATTTGAAATTTGAAAAATTTGGAAAATTGGAAAAGTGAAAAATTCGAAAATTCGAAATTGGAAAAATCGAAAATTGAAAAATTCGAAAATTCAAAAATTCGAAATTGGAAAATTCGAAAATTGAAAAATTCGAAAATTCGAAAATTGAAAAATTCGAAAATTCGAAAATTGAAAAATTCGAAAATTGAAAAATTCGAAAATTCGAAAATTGAAAAATTGAAAAATTCGAAAATTGAAAAATTCGAAAATTCGAAAATTGAAAAATTCGAAAATTGAAAAATTGAAAAATTCGAAAATTGAAAAATTCGAAAATTTAAAAATTCGAAAATTGAAAAATTCGAAAATTCGAAAATTGAAAAATTCGAAAATTGAAAACTTGAAAAATTCGAGAATTTTCGAAATTCGGAAATACGAAAATTTGAAATTTGAAAAATGTGAAATTTGAAAAATGTGAAATTTGAAAAATGTGAAATTTGAAAAATTTAAAATTTGAAAAATTTGAAATTTGAAAAATTCGAAATTGGAAGTGAAAAAATTCGAAATTCGAAAATTGAAAAATTCGAAAATTGAAAAATTCGAAAATTGAAAAATTCGAAAATTGAAAAATTCGAAAATTCGAAAATTGAAAAATTCGAAAATTGAAAAATTCGAAAATTGAAAACTTGAAAAATTCGAAAATTTAAAAATTCGAAAATTAAAAAATTCGAAAATTTAAAAATTCGAAAATTTAAAAATTCGAAAAATTAAAAATTCGAAAATTTAAAAATTCGAAAATTCGAAAATTGAAAAATTCGAAACTTGAAAAATTCGAAACTTGAAAAATTCGAAAATTCGAAATTGGAAAAACTCGAAAATTGAAAAATTCGAAAATTGAAAAATTCGAAAATTGAAAAACTCGAAAATTGAAAAATTCGAAAATTCGAAAATTTAAAAAAATTCGAAAATTGAAAAATTCGAAAATTGAAAAATTCGAAAATTTAAAAATTCGAAAATTTAAAAATTCGAAAATTGAAAAATTGAAAAATTCGAAAATTGAAAAATTCGGAATTTCGAAAATTCGAAAATCCGAAAAATTTTCGGATTTCCGAATTTCCGAAAATACGAATTTCCGAAATTCGTAAAAAAAACTGAAATACGAAAATACGTAAATTCGTAAATTCGAAGTCCGAAAATTCGTAAATAAAAAATTCGTAAATACGAAAATTCGTAATTCACGAATTTCCGAATTTTCGTAAAAAAACGAATTAGAAACAGAACGAATTGCACATGTCTACTGGTGGGCGGTGTTCTGCTGAAATGGCGTGAAGACTCTGTTATACATCTCACGCAGGGGTGGGTGACTCCTCCCACTTGAAGAACTTGTCTAGACACGTTTCAAGCGCATGCTATGCTGCACGTACGCCCAAGCTTAGCTGTTCGAGGTTAACTCCCTCGTTACCGGACAGTTCAAAACACGACACTTTTGCTTTCAATAAATCTCTACTGATGATTTTCCGTTGCCAGAGGTAACAGCCGAATCCCGGACGAGCCCCCACGTGTAGCGCTACCCCCTCAGGAGCCGCTGCTTGTTTTGGGATCGGCATATTAAGTTACCTCTATGTGATGTCTAGGGTTGAAGGTAGTGAGTAGAGCAGCAATTGAATGTCCAGCCGGTAGATGAAGTTTTCTGAATGCTTTATTTCCTGGTCCAACACGACCAACATCAACTTGAGGTAGACAGGAAAGGTTGATGAAATAAAGTAACTTTGCGGTATCAGGCCTTGGATAAGGAAAAGCAGTCCTGCTTCTCTACAGCTGTAACGGTACGTCGCCACTCTAGCCAGAGTGGGTGAAGTGCCCCCGGACAGACCTCTGCCACAGGCCTGGCATCCGGAGTGTCACTTTAGGTTGCTGGGAGGAACAAGTCTCTGCCACCGACTTGGCTCCGATTAGATTAGGATGCCAGATGAAACCTCTGCCACAGGCTCAATGCTGACAATGTGAACAGCAGAGCGAATCCTCCCAATAGATCACGTCAGGGTCACCGGTTGACAGTGCAAGTGTACCTGTCAATGTCCGGTCACTAGATCCCCGATGGTTTGTTCAAGCCCTTTTGGATAACCTGCCTCCGTGTTTTCCTCAAGCCGATCCCCCACCGAACGGCATACAGCCTGGGATCTCCTCAGTAGAATTGGGGACCCAGTAAGTCACTGGGGCCCCTTTGTGGCATCGGTTGCTCCAGGCCAGAAGGCCCCAGAGTCTGGAACTCTGCGTAGCGCGCGACCCCAGGCCAGGTAGGCCATAGTGGTGGGGCCCGCGATGTGCGCACACTCTAAAGGTGGGTGCCGCACCTGGAACCAGGAACCCGCGAAGAACCCAGAACAACGGCCTCCGCCACAGAAATACCCCCTCCCAGCATGCACAGCGAAGCTCAACTCCTCTCATTGGCTGCTGGGAATAAGCGGCTCCGCTGAATCCCTCTGGCGCCATCTGCCGTCCAGAGATGAGACCGTATCTCTGGACGCACAGACTGACCCACAGGACAAATTAAGAATGAAAGCAACTTATCTCTCTCATTCTCCCACTAACTAAGTGCCCTTTCTGAAAGTAAAGGGGGCGCTACACATTTATTAAGCAGTGTTTTCTGAGTGCACTACTAAGTGGTTGCAGCTAAATCACTGTCACTATACATTTTTTTTCTGAGTTTATTTTCACTATATTTACTGGAGGCTGATGGCTTATATGTGCTTAAAAATTAGAACATAGTAGCGCGCAAGTTTTTCCCTTATAACTCCCGGGAGAGCGCTTCTCCTAGGGGGTTATACAATGCGGGGAGGAGCAACGGGAGCCACCGAGGGACCCCAGAAGTCGAAGGATCAGGGACACTCTGTGCAAAATGAACTGCACAGTGGAGGTAAGTATGATATGTTCGTTATTTAAGAAAAACAAATAAGGGAGGCTTACAATCACTTTAAGTACATCTAAACAAAGTGTCCCAATTATTCTGAAATATTTAAACTCACAGATGAAAAAACTTGGACAAACACATGGTCAGAAATTTTTTAAAACCAGGGATGCAGTGTGCCTAGCCTCATGTAGTACAAAGGGTTACAAATTATAAATCAGGGAAACTGTGAGAGCTGCTGGGCCAAAGTGAGGCCCATCCCCCTCTGCAGAAGCCAGATGATAATGCATTTCTGACTCAGTGGCTGGTAGCTGTGTGCTGGGGAAAGATCCAGCTACAGCCATGGCACAGTGCAGAAGTTTCTATCCCATCCTCCTCGCCCTCTTCCTGGCATACCCCTCCATGGCTCGCCACAAACTTCTGGTCTTCCTGATTGATGGATTTAGATTTGATTATATAAATGATAAAGAGCTGGATCTGCTCCCTGGCTTTAGGGAGTTTGTGAAAAGTGGTGTTAAAGTGGATTATATGACTCCAGACTTTCCCAGTCTCTCTTATCCTAACTACTACACACTAATGACAGGTAAGTGCCAAGTCTATGTCATCTGCAGCCATCTATGCATGTCTTTGCTGCATACATGTATTGCTAGAACATTGGATAAAATGCCATGTTAAAATTACTGATGCTTCTCTAATTCTTCTTCTGACAATTCTGAAGAACAATTAAAGCTGAACTCTAGGCATGTATATAAAACAGAAATTAATGCAGATCTGTAATCCATTAATACATTTTTAAATACAAGCAGTGTATGTACCTGAAATAGACCTGATATCAGCCTCTTGCACTTTCTGTACAGCAGAGCTGGATTATTCAGGTTCATGCAGACAGGTGTATTATGCAAATACAGTAAGGGAAAAAAGTATTTGACCCCCTGCTGATTTTGTACGTTTGCCAACTGAGAAAGAAATGATCAGTCTATAATTTTGATAATATTTTAACAGTGAGAAACAGAGTAACAACAAAAAAAAAAACGCATTTCAAAAAAGTGAATTTTAATGAGTGAAATTAATATTTGACCCCTTCACAAAACATGACTTAGTACTTGGTGGCAAAACTCTTGTTGGCAAGCACAGAGGTAAGACGTTTCTTGTAGTTGGCCATCTAAGGAGGGATTTGGTACGACCAGTGGCGTTGCTAGGGGGGTGCGGGCCGCACCGGGTGACACCCACTAGAGGGGTGACACCATCCCGGTTAAAAAAAAAAAAAAAATTTTTTTTTTTTTTTTTTTTTTTTTTTTTTTTAGCTGACATGACCAGAGGTGCAGGTGGCTGTGTAATGTAAAAGGGGTGCAGTGATGCATGGTGCTGTGTAATGTAAAGGGGTCCAGGGGTGCAGGTGGCTTTGTAATGTAAAAGGGTCCAGAGGTGCAGGGTGTTGTGTAATGTAAAGGGGTGCAGAGGGCTGTGTAGTGTAAAAGGGTCCAGAGGTGCAGGGGGCTATGTGATGTAAAGGGGTGCAGAGGTGCAGGCGGCTGTGTAATGTAAAGGGGTCCAGTGGTGCAGGGGGCTGTGTAATGTAAAAGGGTCCAGAGGTGAAGGGGGCTGTGAGATGTAAAGGGGTCCAGTGATACAGGGTGCTGTGTAATTTTAAAGGGGTCCAGTGATGCAGGGTACTGTGTAATTTTAAAGGGATCCAGTGATGCAGGGGGCTGTGTAATGTAAAGGGGTCCAGTGATGCAGGGGGCTGTGTAATGTAAAGGGGTCCAGTGATGCAGGGGGCTGTGTAATGTAAAGGGGTCCAGTGATGCAGGGGGCTGTGTAATGTAAAGGGGTCCAGTGATGCAGGGGGCTGTGTAATGTAAAGGGGTCCAGTGATGCAGGGGGCTGTGTAATGTAAAGGGGTCCAGTGATGCAGGGGGCTGTGTAATGTAAAGGGGTCCAGTGATGCAGGGTACTGTGCAATGTAAAGTGGTCCAGAGGTGCAGTTGTGGAGAGGGGTACACAGTAGTAACAAAAATATATTGAAGGATGCAGGGGGCACAGTGGGGTGTTTTTACATTTTAACGTGTGGGGGGTGCCAGATATTGGATCCGCCCCGGGTGCCGAATGCTCTAGGTACGCCCCTGGCCTATAGGCTCCTGAGATGTGAATTCCGGTTCTGGAGAAAGAGAGGTGGGGGGAGGGGACAAAAAATGGAGAGAAGGAAGAAGGGATAGAACGCACAAGAAAGATGGATAGGGAGAGAGAGAAAAGGGGAAGAAAGGAGAACAGAGAGCAAACAGTAGGGTAAAAAATATTTGAAATTTTTTATTGGGGGGGGGGGGGGGGGGTGACACCATATTTTACCGCACCAGGTGACACCAACCCTAGTGACGCCACTGGGTACGACTCCTCTTTGCTGATCCTCTCCAAGTCATTAAAAGAGAAGTATGTTTATTGTTTTGTTTTTACCCAGGTGGATGCAGCATGGGTCCGATGCTGCATCGGTCCCCCGCCGTCTCTACTCTAAGAACCGAGCCATCGAACGTTGCCGATCTCAAAGATCCCAGAGATGAGAGCTGCTGACTGTCAATCAGCAGCTCTCTTCTCTGCTCCTCCACGCTCACTGGCCATCTCAGTCTCTCGCTGAGAGGCTGAGACAGGCATCAGTCCAGGCACCTGGCGGATTCATTGTCGTGATGATGCAGTGTTTGGACTGATTCCAGTGACGTCAGCAGACAGCAGACCACTCTCTGCTAGAGCTGCACATTTAATTGGTAAGAATCGAAAAGGCGATTCTTTTTCCTTCCCAATCTTAAAACAGCATTTCCCAAATCTATCTAACAAGTGCAAAGAGTTCTCTGACAGCTGACAAAAAAAAATCCAGGCAGCCTGCCAAGTTTTATCACAACATAGCAATAATTATAAACAAAGTAACATTTCCTCCTTAGATTTCAGGAATTAACATCAGCACTTTGAAGAGGGATATCTTTATGGCAGCAGCTAGCTGCCATAACCCTGGTAGCTAAGGATGAGCTCCGGCGTGTTCGCATAGAACACGTGCGGAGCCCGCCAGGAAGTCGGCACCCGCGCTGCGCTAATCACAGCCAGGCAGACATTTCCCGATCTCTGCAGCCGAGCATCGGGAAATGTCTGCCTGGCTGTGATTAGCGCAGCACGGGTGCCGACTTCCTGGCGGGCTCCGCGCGTGTTCTATGCGAACACGCCGGAGCTCATCCTTACTGGTAGCCTGTTCTTCAGTGAGCGGTCCGGTTTCCAATAATAGTGGTGTCCCCTCCCGCCACGCTCCAGTGCCCTCCGCCGCTTACCGTAGCTATCGGTAGCGGCAGAGGCGATCGGATCCTTCATCCTGCTTGGTATGGAGACAAGTGAGGGGAAGATGGCCCCTACCCGTCTCCATATCATTGCAGGGCGGAAGCGGCATCAAAACATCACCTCCGGCCATAGCTCTTAACCACTTAACGACCGCCGCATTTAAATATACGTTGGCAGAATGGCACGTACAGGCAGATGGACGTGCCTATATATCCCTGCCTATATATCCCTGCCTAGACGTACATGCCCCGGTACATGCCACGTTCGGTTATCGTCTGGAAGCGATCCGGGATGAGGGGGCGGCTATTCGTTTCTAGCCACCCCCTCGCAATCGCTCCCAGCGAATCAGCTTCCTCCTCTGCCCGCCCTGCCTGTGTAAGTGTAAACACAGGCAGGGGGAAGTGATGTCATCTTGTGTCGGTCTTTTCGACCGGCGGTTGAGGAGAGAAGACATCTCACAGTAAGTTGCACCAACAGACCACTAACACCAGTACACACAAATCACCCCCCCCAGCCCCCTGTCGCAGTGTCACTAATTACAGTGATCATTTATTTTCTGATCACTGCATTTAGTGTCATTTGTGACAGAAAAAAGTGTTAGGGCAGTTGGCTTTAGGCCCCTTTAGGTCCAGGGTAGCCCCCTACCCCCCCCCCTAATAAAGGTTTAACCCCTTGATCACCGCCCTAGTTAACCCTTTCACCCCCTATTTCCAGTGTCACTAAGCGATTGGTTTTCTGATCGCTGTATTAGTGTCACTGTTGCCGCTAGGTATCTATTTTTTTTTTTGAGGTTTGCCGCCAGGTTTCTATAGCGTTGGGTACCCCCATAAATGTTTTAACCCCTGATTGCCCCTAGAGTTAACCCTTTCACCAGTGATCACCGTATAAGTGTCACTGGTGACGCAGGTTAGCCAGTTAGTTATTTAGTTATTTTAGGTTCACCGCCAGGTTTTTAGAAAGCGTCAGGTACCCCCATATATTACCTAATAAAGGTTTTAACCCCCTGATTGCCCCCTAGTTAACCCTTTCACCAGTGATCACCGTATAAGTGTTGCGGTTGATGCTGGTTAGTTAGTTTGCTGTTTATAGCATCAGGGCACCCGCCGTATATAACCCAATAAAGGTTTAACCCCCTGATAGCCCGGCGGGTGATATCAATTACATTTTAGCGTCAGTCAGGGTCTGCGTCGCCCCAGGCATCGTTAGGTTAGAGTCAGTAACGCTTACACCCACACGCAAAGCATGCACCCCCCTTAGTGGTATAGTATCTAAACGGATCGATACCTGATCTGATCAGATCTATACTAGCGTACCCATCAGTTTAGGGTACCCAAAAATGCATTGTTAGCGGAATCAGCCCAGACACCCGCTAGCACCTGCGTTTTGCCCCTCCGCCCAGCCCACCCACGTGCAGTATCGATCGATCACTGTCACTTCATAAACACAAAACACATGACTGCAGCGTTCGCAGGGACAGGCCTGATCCCTGCGATCGCTAACAGGTTTTTTTGGAATCGTTTTCTACGTTTGCTTTTCTACAGTCAGGTGCTTTTTTTACCTGTGAATCATCACCAGTGTATGACTAAATTTAGAGCCCAAAATGGCAAAGCGAATGTACACTGGTGAAGAGGCTGTCAGGATTCTGAGCATGACACATAGTGAAGAGGAGACCACGCATCTGTCAGATTCTGGCTCAGAATACGATCCTATTTACGACAGCGGCTCCATGCCAGATAGCTCTGACGACGAAGTTGTGGTCCCTGCTAAGGCCAGGCGTACCCGACCCCGTTCTGATGTTTTTGAGCAGCAAGAAACGCAGGATCCTTGTATGGAGCAGAGAAGTACTAGCGCCGCTATTCCTTCTGGTGAACTGGCAAGCACCAGCGGCCTAGTACACCCTGGTTGTTCATCCAGCACTGCAGTATCATGTGGTGACGTGGCGAGTCCCATAAGTGCAGTTCAAGCTGGCAAGGTGGCAAGCACAAGTAGTGTCCCGCTGCCACCAAGAAAAAGAAGACAAAGACAGGCCCGTCGTGCCCATAGTGCCCTTCCTGCAGAATTCGCCTATCCTGATTGGGTCCCCACCACTTCTGCAGAACCCGTACTTCCCCCATTCACTGGCCAACCTGGTATTCAGGTGGATACAGCTGATTTTACGTCGCTTGATTTTTATTCACTGTATTTCACAGAAGATCTCTATAGATCTATTGTGGACCAGAGTAATTTATATGCTGGTACTTACATCGCCGCTAATCCCCAGTCCCTCCTTGCCAAAGAATGGAAACCACTTGCGGTTTCCGAATTTAAGACCTTTCTGGGCCTTACCCTCAACATGGGCATACACCAATTTCCAAAGTTGCGGATGTATTGGTCCACACATCCAATTCACAATATGCCCATATTCTCTGCTCACATGGCCAGGAAACGATATGAGGCGATCCTGCGTTTCTTGCATTTCAGTGACAATGCACTTTGTCATCCGCGTGGAGACCCTGAATTTGACCGGCTCTACGAAATTCGGCCCCTCATAAACCATTTCAATGAACGTTATGCAGCCTTGTTTAATCCCCAGCAAGTTGTATGCGTTGATAAGTCCCTGATTACATTTTCTGTCCGCTTGTCTTTCAAGCAGTACCTTCCCAGCAAGCGTGCCAGATACGGGGTCAAGCTCTATAAGCTTTGTGACAGGGCAACATGCTACACATGGAGCTTTAGGGTTTATGAGGGCAAAGATAGTGAGGTAGAGCCGGAAGGGATGCCCAGATTACATGGGGAGTGCTGGCAAGATCGTGTGGGACTTGGTGTCACCCTTATTCGGAAAGGGGTACCACTTGTATGTGGACAATTATTACAGCAGCGTGCCACTTTTTAGTCACTTGTTTGATCGTCAGATTGGAGCATGTGGAACCGTGCGACCTAATCGCCGGGGCTTTCCCCAGCGGCTTGTAGATTCCCGTCTTAGGCTGGGGGCGAGAGCCTGCTGCAGGTGTAATAATTTGCTCGCTGTGAAGTGGCGGGACAATAAGAATGTTTTCGTTCTTACCACCCTTCACGCAGACACGACAGTACAAATTCGTACGGTGACTGGTGTTGTGGAGAAACCCCTCTGTGTCCACGAATATAACAAAAATATGGGAGGGGTGGACCTCAACGACCAGTTGATGGCACCGTATCCTATTGCCCGTAAGGCGAGACGCTGGTACAAAAAAGTGTCTCTATATTTATTTCAATTGACTTTACTGAATGCTTTTGTCTTATACAAAGCTTCATGACGGAATGGATCCTCCCTTGAATTCCAGGAGGAGATCATCACAGAACTCCTGTATCCAGGCGGTTCTGCACCTCACCATCCCTTACCAAATACAGTAAGCCGACTGCATGAGAGGCATTTTTCGTATGCCCTCGAGAGTACCCCTACCCAACGAACCCCCCAAAGAAAATGTTGTGTCTGTAGCAAGCGCGGATTTAGGCGTGACACCCGTTATTTTTGTCCCCGCTGTCCTGCCGATCCTGGTCTTTGTATTGGTGAATGTTTTGAATGCTTCCACACACGAGTGAAGTATTAGCGTAGTGTAAAACATTTCATAGGCTAGGCACACTTACACAGGGTCTCCCAAGATGCCATCGCATTTTGAGAGACCCAAACCTGGAACCGAAAAGTTGAACAGTTACAAAAAAAAGTGTTAAAAAAAAAAAGTAAAAAATAAAAAAAAACACAAAAAAATATAAAATAAAAAAAACGTTTTATTGTTCTCTCCCTCTCTATTCTCTCTCTATTGTTCTGCTCTTTTTTTACTGTATTCTATTGTGCAAAGTTTTATTGTTATGTTTTTTCAGGTATGTAATTTACTTTACTGTTTTCAGGTAGGCCATTCAGCTGTTGCATAGTTACATAGTTAGTCAGGTTGAAAAAAGACACAAGTCCATCCAGTTCAACCACAAAAAAATAAAAAAACAAAATAAAAAACACAGTACAATCCTATACACCCAACTCCATACCCACAGTTGATCCAGAGAAAGGCAAAAAAAACCAGCAGAGCATGATCCAATTTGCTACAGCAGGGGAAAAAATTCCTTCCTGATCCCCCGAGAGGCAATCGGATTTACCCTGGATCAACTTTACCTACAAATCTTCATACTCAGTTATATTCTGTACATTTAGGAAAGAATCCAGGCCTTTCTTAAAGCAATCTACTGAGCTGGCCAGAACCACCTCTGGAGGGAGTCTGTTCCACATTTTCACAGCTCTTACTGTGAAAAAACCTTTCCGTATTTGGAGGTGAAATCTCTTTTCCTCTAGACGTAAAGAGTGCCCCCTTTGTCCTCAGTGTTGACCGTAAAGTGAATAACTCAACACCAAGTTCACTGTATGGACCTCTTATATATTTGTACATGTTGATCATATCCCCCCTTATTCTCCTCTTCTCAAGAGTGAATAAATTTAGTTCTTCTAATCTTTCCTCATAGCTGAGCTCCTCCATGCCTCTTATCAGTTTGGTTGCCCTTCTCTGCACTTTCTCCAGTTCTCCGATATCCTTTTTGAGAACTGGTGCCCAAAACTGAACTGCATATTCCAGATGAGGTCTTACTAATGATTTGTACAGGGGCAAAATTATATCTCTGTCTCTGGAGTCCATACCTCTCTTAATACAAGGAAGGACTTTGCTCGCTTTGGAAACCGCAGCTTGGCATTGCATGCCATTATTGAGCCTATGATCAACTAAAACCCCCAGATCCTTCTCCACTACAGATCCCCCCAGTTGTACTCCCCCTAGTATGTATGATGCATGCATATTCTTAGCCCCCAAGTGCATAACTTTACATTTATCTACATTAAACCTCATCTGCCACTTAGTCGCCCAATTAGACAGAGCATTGAGGTCGGCTTGTAAATTGGCGACATCCTGCAAGGACGTTATTCCACTGCATAGCTTGGTGTCATCTGCAAAGACAGAAATGTAACTTTTGATTTCAGACCCAATATCATTTATAAATATATTGAAAAGTAAGGGTCCCAGCCAGGGGCGTAACTAGAAATCACAGGGCCCCATAGCAAAATGGGGTATGGGGCCCCCCCAGAGCCGCCCTAGTGTCAATGCAGCGTGACCTGTGCCCCATACAGCGTGACCGGTTCCCCATGCAGCGTGACCTGTGCCCCAATGCAGCGTGACCTGTGCCCCAATGCAGTGTGACCTGTGCCCCAATGCAGCGTGGCCTGCCTGTGCCCAATACAGCCTGGCCTGCCTGTGCCCCATACAGCGTGACTGTGCCCTATACAGCATTGCCTCTGCCCAATGCGGCATGAACTGTGCTCAATGCAGCCTGGCCTGCCTGTGCCCAATAAAGTCTGAACTGCCTGTACCCCATACAGCCTGGCCTGCCTGTGCCCAATACAGCCTCACCTGTGTAGAGGAAGAGGCAAGCCGGCCGGATCAGCAGAGAGCGGGATTTCCCGCTGTAATAGCTTTCATTTGAATTTCCCGTCTTCCCGGGGCTCATTGTCACATAGCCCCACCTCTTAGCCCAACACTGGAAGTTCTAATGAAAGCTATTACAGCGGGCAATTCCGCTCTCTGCTGATACGGACAGCTCGCCTCTTCCTCTCCTCTCTCTTCCCCTGGCTGGGAGACCATGCCGGCGATCAGGGCCAGTGCAAGGATTTTTGCCAACTCAGGCGAAGGTGCATTTTGCTGCCCGTAACCCGTGCGCGTTATAACGTCTGCAAAGTGCCTCAGTGTGAAAGGGGTCTTAGGCTACTTTCACACTGAGGAGCTTTGCAGGTGCTGCAGCGCTACAAAATAGTGCCTGCAAAGTGCTCTGAAAGACCACACAGATGCAAGCAGCCAATCAAATATAGTACTTGCTCAATATGGATTAAATAAATTAGAATTATGCATAGCCATAGATATAAATAAAGTGATTTGTGCAACAGCAGGTACTACTTGCACAAATCACTTTATTTATGATATCTATGGCTATGCATATTTCTCATTTATTTAATCCATGTTGAGCAAGCACTATACATTTTGGTGGCTTGGCACTGTCTTGCAGTTGGAATCTGGCACACATCATGATGATACAATGCAACATACACATGATAAAAAGCAGAATCAATGCCTATGTGAAATAAAATATTTGCTCAATAACTCAGTTAGAAACATCAACATTTCCAGGAAGAAAAAAATTGAATAGATCTACTTTCCTAGTGAATTACTAGCTTTCTCCTCTGTGTTTTTCTGCTGGAATAGGTGGCAGCTGTCCCTGACACACACACATGATTCATGGTACCTGGCTGGCCTAACCTGCTGCTGCCTGGGCCTGGCTTTGGGGTTTCCGGTTCCCCTAATAGCAAAGTCTCCTCACCTGTCCAGGCTCAGTCCTCCACATGATGGGTACGAGATGAAGTCAAACAAGGCGCGCAGAGGAGGGTAGGCTCCGCCTACTCTAGCTACAAAGCCGAATGACGCTAGTTTGGACGATCACACTATTCACCAAGCATGGGGGCGCCTGTCAACTCGGCTCCTCCATGCTGACAGCTGCTGAGCTAATTTTTTTTTTTGCAGGTGAAAATGTGCTGTGCCGTGCCGCCGCCGGGGCTTGCGGGAGACGGACGCAGCCATAGAAGGACGAGTGGGAATCATTTTAGGAGCATGGAGGTTTTTTTCATGCCGGACCCCCTCCCCCATAGCGCCGATGGTACTTCCCAACATGCATATCACATACACAGACACATTTTCTCTACTGCGGCAGCGGTGGAAAAAAAAATAAAAGAAAGACTCGGTCAATTTTCCGATGCTCTTATCCTCACCGGGCCCCCCTGATCCTCACTCAGCTGCGGGCCCCATAGCGCCCGCGTGGGTCGCTATGGCGGTAGTTCCGCCACTGGTCCCAGCACTGAACCTTGGGGTACACCACTGATAACCTTGGACCATTCAGAGTAAGAATCATTAACCACGACTCTCTGAATTCTGTCTTTCAGCCAGTTTTCTATCCATTTACAAACTGATATATCCAATCCTGTAGACCTTACCTTACACATGAGCCGTGTGTGCGGAACTGTATCGAACGCTTTTGCAAAATCCAAATATATCACGTCCACAGCCGCGCCTCTGTCCAGGGTTTTACTTACCTCTTCATAAAAGGAAATCAGGTTTGTCTGACAACTTCTGTCTTTCATGAATCCATGTTGTCTGCTGCTTAAATAGTTTTTTTCCAGCAAGAACTCATCCATGTGGTCTTTTATTAAACGTTCCAGTATCTTCCCAACTATAGAAGTTAGACTAACAGGTCTATAGTTACTTGGTAAAGACTTTGTTCCCTTTTTAAATATGGGCACCACATTGGCCCTGCGCCAATCCAGTGGTACTATTCCTGTCTTTAATGAGTCCCTAAATATTAGATACAGTGGCTTTGAAATGACAGAGCTCAACTCGCCTAGGATCCGTGGATGGATGCCATCAGGTCCAGGTGCTTTATCCACCTTTATTCTGTCTCAATATTTCTGGACCATATCACTTTTGAGCCATTGTGGATTTGGGGCTGTGTCACTCCCACCCCCATTTTGGACGGACTTATTTATCTTGACAGCAACAGCGTTTGCTCCCACGATATATAAAGCCGTGACTCCAGTGCTGTAGGAGGTGATTTCACCACCACAGTTAAAAAAAGAGCATATATGCTGAAGCATGGGGGCATTGGGGCGGAGGAGCGATTTTGCTCCTAATGCCGCGTATATACGGTCGACATTCCTATGGAGGCTTGCCCATGGAAAAGTCAGACCGTGTGTACGCGGCATAACTTTTTTGCGGGAGGCTGCCCCCATGCTTCGGCATGTATATATTTTAGGCACAGGTTGCGTTAAAAAATTTTTTATTTTTTACTATGTTTTTTTGGTATTTGCTTTGCAGGTATGGTATGATCTTACTGTTGTACTGTAATGTTACTTTGTTTTAATGTTAACCATCATTTGCTTAGCAGGTACGCCATTCAGTTGCAGCACGGATTTATTTAGCGTGACAGCAACAGCGTTTGCTCCCACGATATATAAAGCCGCGACTCCAACGCTGTAGGAGGTGATTTCACCACCACAGTTAAAAAAAGAGCATATATGCTGAAGCATGGGCATGGGCGATTTTTGCTCCTAATGCCGCGTACATACGGTTGACATTCCTACGGAGGCTTTCCCGTGGAAAAGTCTGACCATGTGTGTACACGGCATAGAAAAGTCCGACCTTGTGTACGCGGCATAACTTTTTTGCGGGAGGATGCCCCCATGCTTCGGCATATATAAATGGTGCATGTATGCCCATCATTAGAAGTGGGTGGATGAAGAGAGGTATTCTAATGGTGGGCATACCCACCGATCAATCTTTTTTTCGTTCAGCCAACAGGCTGCATGAAAAAAAAAGATTACAATACATGTCCAACAAGGACCATCAATGTTGTCAGGATCAGCAGCTAAGGTGACCAGACACGTAGCTACACAAAGGAACTGAGACCAAACAAAGGATATATATATTAAGTGATATTTATTTACAGTGAACATACACCAATAAACATACACAACAACCAGTGAAAACATAAACCACTCCAGCAAACAAGAACAACTAATAAACCTAACAGCTATCTATATATAATATCTACAACATAAGGGAAAAGGCAACAGGGAAGCAAGGAAAGGGACACGGCTGGGGACAAGAGCATGAAACAAGGCAAGAAGGGTGCAGGATGGATCAGGACAAGGACAAGGGCAAGGGCAGGTTATTAGGCACAAGCTGGTAGCAGACAGACAGGAAGGGACCAGAATCGTAACGCACTGGGGGAAGGGAGGAGCAGCCTTAAATATCCACCTGGCAGCTGGAGCCAGGTGTGGCTGATCAGAACCTGCTGGCTTCTGTGAGACACCTGCTGGTGGACACTGGAACTGCAGCAAACAGCCCAGAGCAGGATAGTGCCACCAGCAGGTGAACTTAATCCTAACAAATGTACTGGTATGTTGCTGGACTTTGAATGGTTATACCAGAATGATGCCTGCGGGTTTAGGTATCATCTTGGTATCATTATTTTCAGCCAGCGGCCGGCTTTCATGTAAAAGCAGTCCTAGCGGCTAATTAGCCTCTAGACTGCTTTTACATTCAGTGGGAGGGAATGACCCCCCCAGATATAAACAGCGCCATTGGGAAATTGGGAAAGCATTTTATCACACCAATCTTGGTGTGGTCAGATGCTTTGAGGGCAGAGGTAAGATCTAGGGTCTAATAGACCCCACTTTTTAAAAAGAGTACCTGTCACTAACTATTGCTATCATAAAAGGAATATTTACATTCCCTGAGATAACAATAAAAATGGTAAAAAAATAAATAAAATGGAAGGAACAGTTTACAAATAAAATAAAAAAAGCTAAATAAATATCTAAAAAAAAAACATCCCTGCTCTTGCGCAAAGGCAAACAGCAATTGCACCATGCATGTGAGGTATCACCGCGAAGGGCAGATCGAGGGCAGTCATTTTAGCAGTAGACCCCCTCTGTAAATCTAATGTGGTAACTTGTAAAGGCTTTTAAAAATGTATGTAGTTTGTCGCCACTGCGTACGGGACCCCGAAAACCAATCACCGCCTTTAAGATTTCTAAGGACATTTTTGATTTCACTCACACAAATCTTGAAGGCGGTGATTGGTTTTTCGGGGTCCCTTACGCGGCTAGGCTCCCAAAAAGTCTCACACATGTGGTATCCCCGTACTCAGGAGAAGCAGCAGAATGTATTTTGGGGTGTAATTCCACATATGCCCATGGCATGTGTGAGAAATATATCGTTTAGTGACAACATTTTGTAAATTTTTATTTTTTTTGGTCATTATTCAATCACTTGGGGCAAAACAATTAAATATTCCATGGACTCAACATGCCTATCAGCAAATGTCTTGGGGTGTCTTCTTTCCAAAATGGGGTCATTTGGGGGGGTTGTGTGCCATCTTGGCATTTCATGGCCTTCAAAACTGTGATAGGTAGTGAGGAGTGAAATCAAAAATGTATGCCCTTAGAAATCTTGAAGGCGGTGCTTGGTTTTCGGGGGCCCCGTACGCGGCTAGGCTCCCAAAAAGTCCCACACATGTGGGAACCCCGTACTCAGGAGAGGCAGCAGAATGTATTTTGGGGTGCAATTCCACATACAACCATGGCATGTGTGAGCAATATATCATTTAGTGACAACTTTTTGTAAATTTTCTTTTTTTTTTTTGTCATTATTTAATCACTTGGGACAAAAAAAAAATTATTCAATGGACTCAACATGCCTCTCAGCAGTTTCCTTGGGGTGTCTACTTTCCAAAATGGGGTCATTTGGGGGGGGTGTACTGCCCTGCCATTTTAGCACCTCAGGAATTGAGATGGGCAGTCATAAAATAAAAGCTGTGTAAATTCCAGAAAATGTACCCTAGTTTGTAGACGCTATAACTTTTGCGAAAACCAATAAATATACGCTTATTGCGATTTTCTTTTTTTTACTAAAGACATGTGGCTGAATACATTTTGGCCTAAATGTTTGACTAAAATTTAGTTTCTTCGATATTTTTTACTTTTTGTTATAAGAAAAATCCATTTTTTTTTCAATATTTTCGGTCTTTTTCTGTTTTATATCGCAAAAAATAAAAATCACAGAGGCAATCAAATACCATCAAATGAAAGCTCTATTTGTGGGAAGAAAAGGACGCAAATTTAGTTTCGGTAAAACATTGCATGACCGCGCAATTACCAGTTAAAGCAGCGCAGTGCCAAATTGTAAAAACACCTTTGGTCCTTTAGCTGCATATTGGTCCAGGGCTTAAGTGGTTAAAGGGCCATTTTTTTTCAAATTACAATTTTTTTTTTATAGCAGTTTAGTGAAAATATGAGATCTGAGGTCTTTTTGACCCCAGATCTTATATTTAACCACTTCAGCCCTGGAAGAATTTATCCCCTTTTTGACCAGAGCACTTTTTGCGATACAGCACTGTCGTTTTAACTGACAATTGTGTAGTCCTTGCACCCAAACAAAATTGACGTATTTTTTCCCCACAAATAGAGCTTTCTTTTGGTGGTATTTGATCACCTCTGTGTTTCCTCACTGTGTTCTAACTGTAGGGGGGATTGTCTCACTAGAACATGACAGAGATCACTGCTCCTGGTGACAGGGAGCAGTAGATCGCTATCATGTTGCTAGTCAGAACAGGGGAACATAGGCATCTCCCCATGTGTGTCACGATCGCAGGCCCCCGGCGGAAATCGAGACCGTGGGACCCGCGGGCATGCTCAGAGTACGCGGCGGGCATGCGTGCGCCCCAGCTGTCCGCGCATGCCCACTATGCCACGATTTAAAGGGGACGTACAGGTACTCTCATTTGCCCAGCCGTGCCATTGTGCCGACATATATCGTCGTGCGCTGGTCGGCAAGGGGTTAATAGGTTCTGTCATGCTTTTTTTTCTATTAGGGTCCTTTCACACGTGCGGACCGTTTTCCGTTTTTCAATCCGTCCGGATTGAAAACGGACCACAATGCTTTCCTATGGGATAGCGAACGACCATCCGCTAACGTCCGTTTACATCCGTCTCAGTCAAGCTCCGTTTTTCTGAACGGAAGAAACCCTATTTTTCTTCCGTCCAAAAAAACAGAACGTACGAAAAACGGATGTTAGCAGACGATCCGTTTAACATCCGTTCCGCTCATATCCGTTTTTTCCTCAAAATATTGAAAAATTTTCAAAATTCAATAAACTTTAATAATATGCATGCTATTTGCATATATTTCAATACCCTTTGACCCGGGAAGTGTTTATGAAGCACATGTTGGCTAGTGCCTGATAATAAGAAATCGTTGTGAAAAACTGCAGAGAAGACCAGCAAAATGGCAAAAGATGTCTCACAGGAGCACCTCATCCAGCTGGTTCACGATCGGCCTGCGTTGTGGGACAAACGATGTGCTGAATACAGTGATAAACATATCAGCAGTTTACAGTGGGAAGAGATACGAGATGGTGACACCAGAATGGAGCACACTCAGCACCAAGAGGCGCAGGATACGTGGTAAGCAGTATGTGGGATGGGGGTGGGTCGGCATGATAAAACCTGTAGTACATCCATATGTCAGCATCCATATGCCTGCCACAAGTTGTGGACTGTCCACTGGCCACGTTACCTGCCACAAGTTGTGGACTGTCCACTGGCCACGTCACCTGCCAAAAGTTGTGTATTGTCCACTAGCCACGTCACCTGCCACGTCACCTGCCACAAGTTGTGTATTGTCCACTGGCCACGTCACCTGCCACAAGTTGTGTATTGTCCACTGGCCACGTCACCGGCCACGTCACCTGCCACAAGTTGTGTATTGTCCACTGGCCATGTCACCTGCCACAAGTTGTGGACTGTCCACCTGCCATGTCACCTGCCACAAGTTGTGTATTGTCCACTGGCCACATCACCTGCCACAAGTTGTGTATTGTCCACTGGCCACGTCACCTGCCACGTCACCTGCCACAAGTTGTGTATTGTCCACTGGCCACGTCACCTGCCACGCCACCTGCCACAAGTTGTGTATTGTCCACTGGCCACGTCACCGGCCACGTCACCTGCCAGGAGACTACTGTATTCCCAATATGTGTTTCAAAAAGTATACATATATTTTGGAGTACTATCAGTTCATTGTGTTTAATGTTCCTTTGCAGGAGACCAAATCACCACTAGATGGCGGTCTCTTCAGGACCATTTTAGGCGGGACCTAAAGGAGGACCAGCAATGCCGAAGCGGATCTGGAGCAGCCAGGAAGAAACATGGGCCTTTTTATGAAATGCTCCATTTCCTCAGAAATGTGATGGACGTAAGAAGGGAACTTAAATAATCGCTTATCCCATATATTAAATTAGTTGGCCTAGTAAACTCCAAATTGCAAGTAAACTTTTTTCCCAAAAATCAAACCCTACAAGACAAAGGCCTAATAAGCTAGTATGCAAAGCATACTAGCTCATTAAGCCCTTAATAATCACCCTATAGCCGAAATACGGCTACAAGGCGGTTCCCTTAATCTGGGAGGGTGTCAATATACGTCCTCCAGGAGAATCAGACCCTCGCGCCCGAGCGGGACCGGCAGCAACCTGGATCGCGGTAATGAGCGGAAGTGGCTCATTACCACATGAACGCACCGTCCAATGACGGCGCAATCACTTGTAAACAAACCGGCGTCATTACATGCGCCGGTTCCTCCTTCTCCTCTCTGCACCGTTCGATACAGTGTGATAGGAGAGGGGGGGAGACCCATACTCGTGATGAATAGCATAATGTGTTTTGAGTTGTAGTTTGTTGTATACATATGCTGTGTGTGAGAAATAACCTGCTAATATGACAGAAACTAGATTTTTTTTATTTTTTTTTTAAAAAGATTTTTAATTCTTTTTTCTTTTATAGCGCCAAAAATTAAAAACCGTAGAAGTGATCAAATACCACCAAAAGAAAGCTCTATATTTTTGAAAAAAGGGCAAAAATTTAAGATGGTTAGAATGTTGTATGACTGAGTAATTGTCATTCAAATTGTGAGAGCACCGAAAGTTGACAATTGGTCTGGTGATTAAGGGGGTTTTCGTGCCCAGTGGTCAAGTGGTTAAGAATTACTTACCCGAGATCAAAGCCCCCACAGTGGTCCTCTTTCCTCTCCTTTATCACCGCAATCACTCCTTGTGTGACTTGTGGGTCTTGCAGCTCATGGGCTGTGCTTGGCACTAGCCGTGATGATGTCATGCGTGTGGGAGTCACCAGTCACGACACGATCGCCTTCAAAAATGGCACGAGTCAGGCACCGTTGTCTACATATTTTCTGCTAATATCTCCTAAGCCGTGTAGGTTTAGGAAATATTTCTTGCACCTACAGATAAGCCTTTTAATCTAGGCGCAATTCTAGGTAAAAGTGGTGTGTAGGGTTCAACACAAAAGTAATCATACACATAGATCTATGTATTGTAATAACTATTCTGTATTGATCATTTATCCATCTATCAACAAATATTTTACAGTACTGCCAGTAACATCTCCGGTAGTGAGGAAGAGGATGTGTCTGATGTGGAGGATATAAATCCGGAGCCTGCGGGGGATATGGCAGTATCAGAGGCCAATGCAAGCCCTGATGCCAACAGTGCTCCAGCCACCCAAAATACGCCACGTGTGCCCGTAAGTATCCTATATCCAATGACTTCTGTTGAAATCTTGACTAAATAAAATGTACTAATAAATGTTCTACCCCTCAGATACGTTCTGTACCTGCATCAAGGGGAAAACGCAACCCAAAAAAGAAGCAAGACATGGATGCAGCCATGCTTGCCTTCATGGAGGACATGAGGGGAATGAGAAGAAATGACACTGACAGGAAGGATCCGTTAGATCCCACACACGCGGATGCCAATTTCCTCCGAAGCAACCTTTTCTTTCTTGAAAAAGTTCCTGACGCCCGCAAAATGGCGGTCCATCTGGCGATTGGGAGCTTCACGGGGGCGTGCGTCCGAGCTGCTCTGGCAGGTGAACCCATGCCTGTATTTACAAGTCATCAACAACGGCCATACCACCCAGAGCAAGCACCCCAACCGCCACATTTCAATCCAACCTACCAACAACCGTTTATCACACAACACCGCCGTGCCCCAGCCACCACTGCCCAAAATCTATTACCCCTACCACAAGAACCCACCCATGACTCCTCCACTTCCCAGCCCACTTCATCCCAAACTTTTAATCCCTATCCCTATTCCACTTCCCCCAGACCCTTTTACCAGCAACTACCATAATTAAACTTTTATTTTGTCCCTTTTGAATTCCCATTGCCAGTAGCCCCGTTTGAAAAATGTTTAATATTCCCATTTTTCGTCTGTTTTTTTATGTTTAGACTCCAATTTGTGTTTGATTTTCTGTTGTTTATGTTGCGGTCACCTTAATGAGGTCAAAATAAAGGATATTGACTGCGTGAAAATGTTATTTTTTTATTGTAGTCTATATAAACCAAATGCAACTGATATAAAATAATGTGATGGTCATGGGGTCAGTGATGATGACACTAGGAGAATGGAAATTCTCAGCTTTAAACATACACTGATAGAAGTCACCATTATCATTTTCAGTGGGACAACAAAGAACATGCAGGTTAGCATTAAGGGCTCAAAAATGGTTCATAGCAAGGCGCACATACTATAGTGCCTCGTGAATGTGTTTTTGCACATGCTGATACTGCCACGGAACCTCTCCATCTGGGGACATAAAAAAATTTGCAAATTGATCACACATGGTAATGGCAGAATTGTTGGGTCGCTGTGCGGAAAAGCGTACAGAGGGTAAGTCGATCTCGTTCTCTTCCTCAACAGAAATCCCTTCTTTCTCCCGGATTACATTATGGAGGACACAGCATGCTTGGATTGCTAGCTGGGCATTCTCCACGCTGAGTTTTATTGTGGTATGAAATATGCGCCACTTGCTGCTCAAAATGCCAAAGGTGCATTCAATAAGGCGCCTTGCACGACTCAACCGATAATTGAATTTTTTTTTTAGGGGTTGTTAAATTGTGCCTGGCATAAGGCCTTAAAAGATGCTGGGAAGTCCAAATGCCTCATCAGCTACAAGAACATGTGGCATATCTGGTCCTACAGTTCCTGAGAGTGGTTTATCTGATGGCAAATTAAAGTGTCCCTCAAGTAGTCTTCTCCCCATTTGTGATGCTGAAAAGACTCTTGCGTCTGCATTAGACCCATATGCCCCAATATCGACTGTTACAAACCTGTAATTGCTGTCGCAGATTGCCATTAGCACAAGGGAGAAGTATTTTTTATAATTGTAAAATTGAGAGCCGGATCCAGGTGGCATCTGAATTCGGGTGTGTTTCCCATCCAGGGCTCCAACACAATTAGGGAATTGTGTTTTCTTCCAAAACTCATTTGCTATTTCCTGCCACATAGATGTGTCTGGAACAGGCATTGCAGACGACTGAAGCTCCTCCCATACATTGCAGACGACTGAAGCTCCTCCCATATAGCTTCACAGGTGTCATGAACTATTCCAGATATTGTTGAGGTTCCCAACAAAAAAAAATGGTTTAGGGAAGTATAAGATACTCCAGATGCAAGAAACCTAGGAAGAATAGAATAAATATTATTAAAGAAATCCATTATGAAAGGAATCCAACATTACACTGCACATAATCAAGCAAAAAGGCTGGCTGGCTTGCCTGAGGGTAAGGAGAAGTCGCTCCTCTGGAGGCACAGAACGTCTCATGTCTGTGTTCGTTCTGTATAAACGTGGATGCAACTTTTCCAGCAAATAGTCAAATGTTGGAATAGTCATTCTGGTGAAATTAAAAAAAATTTGAGGGTAACGTCGCAAATCTGCGTAGTGCAGAGCAAAAAAACCCTCCGTTGGCCTCTTGAGGAGCATGGGATGTGCCCAGTACCTGCGTCTCATCGCAGACATCTTTCTGGTCCTGCTTTTTTCTCTCCTCAGATAGTAGAGCATGACAAATGATGTCACATGCTCATAATATGTCCCCAAATCCATTGTACTAAGCACTAAAGTACAGCAATTGATCAGGAAGCAAACAGCCTGCTGTTAACATATAGCAAGAAGAAAGCACAATGCACGCTGGGGGAAACAAAGAATTATGGGAAAATGCTTGAAAAGTTGATTAAATAAAGTTCTAAAACCAACAACAAAAAAAACGGATCAAAAAAACAGATCAAAAAACGGATGCAAAAACGGATGAAAAACGGACGAAAAAACGCACGTGGGAAAGGACCATTATAAGGGATTTTTTTTTTTAAAGAACAGTGTAAAATAAAAAAATAAAAGGCAAAATAAATAAGGAAATTAATTTTTAACCGTGCCGGGATTTTTTTTTTTCTTATTTTTCTTTTTACACTGTTATTTAAAAAAAAAAAAAGGTTTAATCACTTTTATTCCTGTTACAAGGAATGGAAACATCCCTTGTAATTGGAATACCAGAAGTCTGCCCTAAGATCAGAGCTGATGCAAAGATTTTTGTCTCCCTAGCCAGTGATAGCGAACCTTGGCACCCCAGATGTTTTGAAACTACATTTCCCATGATGCTCCACTATACTGCAGAATGCATGAGCATCATGGGAAATGTAGTTCCAAAACATCTGGGGTGCCAAGGTTCGCCATCACTGCCCTAGGCGATACCTCATTGTGCCACCCCCCCTCACCTGCTTTTCCCCTGCCTTTACCACCTTTGCCCTGCCCCCATGTATACGGGGGAGGTGGCGGGGTGGAGATATTTGTGGCGCCTATAACGGATCCACATCACACTCCGCTTGAGTGCTTCCGTCAGTATACAGCTTCCTCCAGTCTGAACACCAGATATTAACCGGTTAACGCCCGCCGCATTTACTTGTACGTCCACAGAATGGCACGTACAGGCATATGGGCGTACATGTACGTCCCTGCCTTTCCGGGGGTCCGATCGGGACCCCCCCCCGGTACATGCGGCGGTCGGTAACCCGCAGGGAGCGATCCGGGACGACGGCGTGGCTATTCGTTTATAGCCGCCCCATCGCGGTCGCTCCCTGGAGCTGAAGAACGGGGAGAGCCGTATGTAAACACGGCTTCCCCGTGCTTCACTGTGGCGGCTGCATCGATCGAGTGATGCCTTTTATAGGGAGACTCGATCGATGACGTCAGTCCTACAGCCACACCTAGGGTTGCCAACTCATCCCTTTAAAACAGAACACATATTAATTACACAGGTTCTGTGGCTGATTAAGGAGGTAATTAAACTCACTTGGTGCCTTATTTGCATTAAATTAGCCTCAGAACCTGTGTAATTCATATGTGTTCTGTTTTAAAGGGATGAGTTGGCAACCCTAGCCACACCCCCCATCAGTTGTAAACACACACTAAGTGAACCCTAACTCCTACAGCGCCCCCTGTGGTTAACTCCCAAACTGCAACTGTCATTTTCACAATAAACAATGCAATTTAAATGCATTTTTTGCTGTGAAAATGACAATGGTCCCAAAAAGTTGTCAAAATTGTCCGAAGTGTCCGCCATAATGTTGCAGTCACAAAAAAAAAAACGCTGATCGTCGCCATTAGTAGTAAAAAAAAAAATAATTAATAAAAATGCAATAAAACTATCCCCTATTTTGTAAACGCTATAAATTTTGCGCAAACCAATCGATAAACGCTTGTTGCGTTTTTTTTTTACCAAAAATAGGTAGAAGAATACGTATCGGCCTAAACTGAGGGAAAAAAAATGTTATATATGTTTTTGGGGGATATTTATTATAGCAAAAAGTAAAAAAATATTGCATTTTTTTCAAAATTGTCGCTCTATTTTTGTTTATAGCGCAAAAAGTAAAAACCGCATAGGTGATCAAATACCACCAAAAGAAAGCTCTATTTGTGGGGGAAAAAAGGACGCCGATTTTGTTTTGGAGCCACGTTGCACGACCGCGCAATTGTCTATTAAAGCGATGCAGTGCCGAATCGCAAAACCTGGCCTGGGCATTTAGCAACAAAATGGTCCGAGGGTTAAGTGGTTAACTAAGAACCAGATGAGACTAGCTCAGTTACACAGCTTGAACAAGGAATGGTTTATTGGACAAGAATACAGCCTTTTATACATTTGGGAAGTATGTCAGTCCCCTTGTATACACAATAACCCAAATATTTTCCCAAAACATCACACAATAGTTAAGCTAACGAGGTACAGCTGACTCATGGCTAATCCCATCACATCACTTAACCACCTGGATGACTCAGATGACACCTTGCAGACCAGCCTTGCCGACTTCAAGCTAACTGCAGACAATAGACATTATCATAAGTGTAAACAGCAAACCTTCAAACAATAGCAGAAGATCTAATTACAATTAACAAGCCAAACAGTTATTATAGCAGGAGTAAACTGTCCGGCTCAAATATATATATATATGTATGTATGTGTGTGGGGGTGTGTGTGTGTGTAATATATATAAATATCTCTCAAAATTTCAAGTCTTGAACCACTAGCCAGGCCTCAAGGGTTACTCGCCACCAGTTTCCCTGCCCAACCCCTACCATGCCCTTCCCCTAATTCTGCCGCTAATCACGCCCTCATAAATTATCTCCTGAAATGACACTTAAATGTTTTATGCAGAATTAAGTTACAAAAATAAATATTAACAACTTTGAAGAAAATAGACTTTGCCTAGGTTCACACTGCTGCGAATTCAAAATCGCGGTAAAATGCGCAATTTTACCGCGATTTCGCGGCCGCGATTTTGCCGCGATGTTGCCGCGATTTGCCGCGATTTCGGCCGCAATTTAATGTAAATCGCGGCCAGAAATCGCAAAAAGTAGTACAGGAACTACTTTTTGAAATCGCAGATGCGGCGTCGCACTGATTAGGACAGTGCCATTGCCGACAATTGCCGCCGATTTGAGATGCGATTTGACATGTCAAATCGCATCTCAAATCGTTCCAAATCGTACCCAGTGTGAACCAGGGCTCAATTCTGTATTTTCTCATAGGTTCGGTTAATTTTTTAAGAACCCCTGGACCGATCTGGGTGAAATTTGGATATGTTCGTCTCCCAGATCGGGGCTATGTAATTGTAGGGATACCTTGTGTGGAAAGGGGTGTTCCAACTTTTGGAAAAATTGTGTGCTCTATGCCTGGAGATGGTTTATTCCTTAACTGATCTCAATATCTCCCAAGCAGAGAGAGGGCGGGTGTATTATAAAAGCTTGCTGTGATAATGTCGTCTGCTACGGGGATGTAAATGAACCTTAGGATGGCTCCTAAAAGACCTTTCATTGTGTTATGCGAATGGACACTGTATTGTGTGAATTTCTATTGACGATAAATGTGGATTGTGAGATAGCACAGTCTAAATGTCAGATGTCTGACTTTTAGCTCATGTAGATTATCTCGGAGATGGAATGTCTGTCGACTAAAAGATGTGTATTGAGGGGGGCTCGTTAGTAAACCATTGTATGCTGCTGTGGGTGGAGTGTGTCATTGTCCATTTGATTACAGCAAGTATTCTTTTTGGTGTATATAAGAGCTTGCCTTCTCAATAAAGAGGTTCTATGCCTGGTACACCCTTCATGAAGTCTTGGCTCATGTTTGGGGGAATATTCTAACTATTGGGAAGAATCATCCTGGAAACTGCATTCATCTCCACTATCCCTCTACCTTCCATGGTAGCGATAATCACTTATGCTTGGTGATTGAGGGATGGAAAGAAGGCCGCAGTACCATAACCACTGCAGGTCTTAACAACTGGTGGCAAGCAGTGTTGTAAGTAATGGCATTTAAATAAACGCCGTTACCTAACGATGCCCCTTTTGAGGTTAATGAGTAATCTACCTGATTACTCGTCCCCTCACGGTAACACCGTTCCCATTACTTGGGCGGCGTTACCGCAATTACATTTTCCGCCACTAGATGGCAGCAGAGCGTCCATCAATGTCACAGACACTCCCGCCCGCGATCCTAGCGTTGGCCAGTGTGCTGTCATGATGGACATCACAGTGGACCAATGAATGCGATTTGCGGCCGGGACGTGATGACGCGGAGACAAAGCGCGCCGATCCTATTGGGTGCCTAGGACATATCAGCAGACGAGCTCACTGCATAGCGGGTGGGTGCCAAAGTGCCAGAGTGCTCCACCTCCCTCCCTCCTCTCTGTGTGCTTTAAAATGCCTGGTGTTTCGGCAGTGGCCTGGGCGATCAGCTTACTTGCTACTCTGGGGACAGGACAGCAGCCATTGCTTCTATCTACATACACTGCCCAGCGATGTATGTACAGTTAGAAGCTCCGATGCTGGAGTCTGTCTCCCCTTCCCCCGTAGTGTCCTGCACTGGCTGTGTGATCTCTGCATCAGATCTCCCTGCCCCCTCCCATCAGCAGTGCTGTGTGCTGGGAGAATCGTGAGGCAGGGCACACTGTAGGAAGATGAGTGAAAATAAAAAAGGGCAAAAGATAGGGTACCACAAGGACCCAGGGGCTATTGAAATGGTGCAGATAGAGATTCACACAATCAAAGTTTTATAAAAAATAGAAAACAATTTATTACAAACAATTATATGACATAAATATATTAGATAAATCTTGATTATATACATCTTGTGAAATCAAGACGAGACATTGTTTTGGTCAGCTCTACATGTTTCACTCTTTGAGTTTCCTCAGGAGCTTTAGACAGACAATGCTAGATAACAGAAAACAAGAAAAGCATATAATTAAATGACTGTAAAGAGATTTTACGTGTCACAATATACCGGTAAATATATAAGTTGTAATTAATGATAAAACAGGGAAAAAGGAGTTGGTCAAATTACATAGATTTTAACAGAAAATGCATGCTCAGGGGTCTCAATCATAAATAGACAGGGGCACTATGATAAATTTCCAAAAAAGGACTTACCAAGATAAAAATAAAAATCAGCATGAAAGGACAATAGATCACGCAGGAGTAGCTAATGCTTCAAACAGAACCCGAAGACACCTCGAGAGAGCCACAGCAGAATATTAAGCCCTTAAAAGGTAAATATCTGAAAAATAGATGACACATATGTATACACGTGTGTCCAAATATCTCTCTAAATTGATACAACGAAAAAGTATAATCCAAATGAAAATGGTTATATAAGAGTACCTGTCTGGTTTAGACAAAGAGGCTTATTTAGATAGAACCAATCCAATATATTCCACAGTTGTGAACTAGATTAATTTATCACTGCCAGTTGATCTGGTATTCGTCACAATGGACAATAACTGTATAAAGAAAGGAATATATATGTATATTGGATAATATATAAAAGAATAAATGTATGCCAAAAAAAATCATACATCAAAAAAATCATGATAGCAGAAAAATCATAAAGCAAGCCAAACCGACTTGTGGATAGATACCTGATTAGAAAAGGTCCAAGGGGAAAGATGCTAGCCTCCTGGATCGCTGAGAGGGATATAACCACTCCTCACAAAGCGTGTGTCTGGTCTGACAGCTAGAGCGCCCTAACACGGCGCTGGGCTTTAAATTCGCCACCTCGGCGGTGACTGACAAATCAGACCGCCGCAGATGCGGACACGTGACCAGGACGTCAGTGCAAAACAAACTCCCAGCTGATACACTCAGTAGGAAGATGAGCTGAGCTGTTCTGGGGGAAGTCTGGGGAGGTAAGCTGGCGCTGCAAATTTTCTACTAGCAGGATTTGTTTTGCAGTGAAGAAGGCTAAGTGCAGGGCCGTCTTTACCACAGGTCCGGAGGCCCCCAGGGTCCCAGATGGCAACCCCCCCTTTTTTTTATTTATTTTTAAATTAAAAATATTTTTAATATATTTTTTATTAAAGGCACAATTTTTTTTAGGGGTCCCCAGGGGCCCGGACGGAGGCCCCCAGGGCCCCAAATGGCAAACCCCTTTTTTATTTATTTTTAAATAAAAAAAATTTTTTTATATATTTTTTTATTTTTTTTTATTAAAGGGACAATTTTTTTAGAGGTCTGGGGGTCCCCAGGGGCCCGTAGTTCCCCAGGGCCCCGGATGACAACCCACCTTTTTTTATAAAACATTTTTTTTATATATTTCTTTATTTCTTTTATTATATATATATATATATATATATATATATATATATATATATATATATATATATATATATATATATATATATATATATATATATATATTATCTAAACATTTATATTATATTATAATATATATATATATAATTATTATTATTATTATTATTATTATTATTATTATTAAAGGTCCCCAGGGCCCCGGATGGCAACCCCCTTTTTTTTATAAAAAACATTTTTTTTTATATTATTTTATTTATTTATTTTCTTTTTATTTATTTATATATATATATATATATATATATATATATATATATATATTTATATTTATTAAAGGGCTCAGAGGTCCCCAGGGCCCCATGTGGCAAACACCCTTTTTTATTTTTTTTATAAATGTTTATTTTTATTTTTTATATATATATATTTTTTTTTATTATTAAAGGGCCCAGAGGTCCCCAGTGCCCTGGATGGCAACCCCCCCCCCTTTTTTTTATAAATGTTTCTTTTTTATATATATTTTTTTATTTTTTTATTAAAGGGCCCAGAGGTCCCAGATGGCAACCCCCTTTTTTTGTAATTTATTTTTATAAAAAAATTATTAAAGGGCCCAGAGGTCCCCAGGGCCCCAGATGGCAACCCCCTTTTTTTATATATATTTTTCTTTATTTCTTTCTTTTTTTCTTTTTTTGTAAAGGGCCCCCAGCTTCTAAATTTGCGGCAGCCCCCCCCTGCTTCTCAATTTCAGGCGGCAGCACCCCCCCATCCCGGTTCTCTGCTCCAGGGGGCCCATGCCTGAAGCTTACACAGTGGCCCCATAATTCCTGATGGCGGCCCTGCCGCCCATTAAGCCCCTGTGCTGCCCACAAATCAGGCTGAAAATCATCAGCGGCACGCAGCCAGTGACAGTACTGCTTCCCTTCCCAGTGTTTTAAAATGTACAGCACCCCTGGCTTCCCTTTAGACGTGCACTTCTCCCTTCCTGCCACTGGGTGCTGCTTGTATATAAAAGTGAATTAGAATGTGATTTTATAACATCCCCAGTTTGCTCTTCCCGAGGCTGACTTCTTCATGTCCTGCTCCTCAAGGTATGTCACTGTTTGCTAATCTATATTGTAAATAGAAGTTTTCTGTAGAGTGTGCCCAAAGTCTTTATAATATTTGATGATTCACTGCAGGTCTGGTCAGTGTTTTTAAAATTCCTCTATTTTACACATGGCATGGCATGGGGTCACAGCACCGTCTGTCCATTCTGCTTTAGCACCATGGGACCCCATGCCATGCCATGTGTAAAATAGAGGAACTCTTTAAATCACAGACCAGACCTGCAGTCCAGGCTGAGTAAGGCCTCAGAGCACATGGCATTACTGTCTGTATTTAACTGCATGATGGGCTTATTTTGGGCCTGGCTGGTTCACATGTATGTGTTTTGGCGGCCCACATTTGCGCAGGCACAGCAGCCCATTCATTTGAATGGGCCGCCATGCCTGCGTTTCCTGCAAAGAAAAGCGCATGCCTCATGTAATAGGCTGCGCACACGGCACACCTATGCCCATCGAGCACTGAAATACAGCACTGTCTGTCCATTCTGCTGTCTGCTGTGACTTATCTGCAGTTCCCGCACTGTCAAACTTGCTGCATTTTTAGACGTTTAGGTCACGCTTTTAAAAACACAGTGGGTTTGTGTGTGCAAGAACTGCAGGTAAGTAGCATGGTGCAAAAGCAAAATGGATTTCAAGGCAACTGTATTTTTAAAATGCTGAATGCACCTTTTTTTCTGCAGGAAACAAAGGCATGGCAGCCCATTCAAATCAATGGGCTGCTGTACCTGCACAAATGAGGACCGCCAAAACATACATGTGAACCAGCCAGGCCCAAAATAAGCTGGAGGGGGGCCCAAAAAAATGTTTGCCCAGGGCCCAAACCATATTAAAGACGGCCCTGGCTAGGTGACAAGGTAAACTTGACAAGACAGCAGAGAGAGGGGGGGGTTGTGGAGATTAGAGTTAGCAGGAACCCCCCAGAGCTGACAGACATTTCCCAAACTTACAAGCAGCCCTCTCTGTATAAACAACCCCCAATTGCTCTGTCCACTTAATGTGAACTTCATTTATGACCATCCAATTTAACCCTATGTTATGCTAACTCAGTACAACGCAAAACTTCAAACCTAAACACTCTATAAATAAAATAACAGTCCATAACCACTAATGTCTGTATGGAGGGGGTTAATGTACTGCCACTGGTCACTGATGCATTGGTGACCAGTGGCAGGTAATTAACCCCTTTGTGCTGCATTAGTGACACCAGTGTCAGTGTTTATTAACCCCTATATGGTGCAGCATGAAAGGGTTCATAAACACTGATGCTGGTGTCACTAATGAAGCACAAAGGGGTTAACTGTCACTGGTCACCAATGCATCAGTGACCAATGGTGTATTTCATACTGCCCAACTCCCATACACTTCGCACCCCTCTCATGTACATACCACCCACCTCATACACTCCGCACCCCTCTTATTTACATACCACCCACCTCCATACATTCCGCACCCCTCTCATCTACATACCACCCACCTCCATACACTCCGCACCCCTGTATACTTTACTGTATATAGTGTTTTTATTCTTCAATCAGTTAATATAAACATCTTTGATATTATAGAACGTAATTGCATTGTAGAATTAAAAAAAAATCTCAGTTACTTTGCTGAGTCACTAAGGGCTCTTTCACACGGAGCGGATTCGTATTGATCCGCTCCGTTAGCCCGTTTGGCTCAGCGGGGATTCCTCCGTTAATCCCCGCTGAGCTGTCGGCGGACAGGGTGGTCCCCGCACACTGTGCAGAGACCGCCCTGTCTCTCCTCCACTCTCCCCTATAGGGAATCGGATGAATACGGACCGTCTGTCTGTATTCATCCGATCCGTTCCGCCAGACGGAAGAAAAATAGGGTTTTCTTCCGTCTGAAAAAGCGGAACTTTGCAGACGCGGATCGTTACGGACGTTAGCGGATGCATCATCCGCTAACGTCTGCAATCCCATAGGGATACATTACAAGTCCGTAAACGGACTTGTAATAAACGGTCCGTTCGTCCGCCCGTGTGAAAGGGCCCTAACTCAATTACTTTTTCGGACAAGTAATTTGTAACTGTAACTAATTACTTTTTTAAAGGAAGATGAGCAACACTGGTGGCAAGCAACGGGATTGAATGAGACACATAAAGACAGCGGGGGAATGGCCCAGCATTACGAGAGACTAAAGAAGGCTACGCTAAAGGATCTGCTGGATGCCTGAGGTCAGGTGGCAAGCAACAAAAAGAAAGCTACCCTCATAGCAGAACTAATGGAGGGCGACCAAACCAGCAGCATGGTGAATGTCAGCCAGGAGGAAGCAGAGTTCCAACAGAAGGTGATGTGGAGGCTACACCTACATGGGCCAAATCCCACACCGGAGATGGTGACGCAAGTCCTGGCGCAGGTGAGCGCAGAACGCAGAGCCCAACAGGCAAGCTTAAACCAAGGAGACACTGCTTCTTTAGCCGGATCTATAAATGGAGGGCAGTGGAGAAAGATTAACTATGCTGCTTTTAAAAGTTTTTCGGATGGAGAAATGGAAATTGACGAATACATACAAGATTTTCAGCGTCAATGCGCTTTGGAGGGTCTTGAATCAGAGCAATGGGGCGCGATTCTAAGCAGCAAACTCACGGGCCGAGCAGCAGAGGAATACCGAGCAGTTCCTGATACAGCCATACACGACTATGCCAGGGTAAATGACATTCTGCTAGCCAGGTATGCCGTGACCCCAGAGTCTTACAGGAAAACGTTTTAGGATGTATCGGGCAGCCCAAAACTGGGTACAAGGCTGCCAGGCCACAACACTAGAGGAGGTGCTACAACTCCTCTTGCTAGAACAATTTTTTGACCACACACCTGCAGACACCAGGGACTGGGTCAGAGACAGGAAGCCGGCCACAATCGAGGAAGCGGCCAAGCTGGCAGACGAGCATCATGAGGGAAGAAAAGGAGAGGCTAGTGGAAACCGCCCTCTGGTAAGGTCCAGCGCCCCAACGCCAGGTCTTGTGACCCACCACCGACCGAACGCGGTACCACCCACGACACCGCCTAATTTTAACCAGAGACCGCCATTGGTATGTCACCAATGCAATCAGCCAGGGCACTACAAAATACATTGCCCTCAGTGGAGCAGAGGCAATTGGGAGCCGCCATCACCACCACCACCGAGGGCAGCCGCTCATCACTATCAGCCGCTGGAAGACCACAGCCCTGAATCTGAGCAATGGACCGTACTACATGAGGTGAACCTAGCACAAGCCGAGGGGGACAACCGGGGGCACCACAGACAATGGGTCACAGTAGATGGAAAGGAGGCTGAGGCACTATGAGACTATCCGGTCCGACCACTGTGGTTATCTTTGGGACACTCACGTCTTCCTTGGGGAGATCCAAGTACTCCCTATCTGGGAGAGGGTGAGTTCATGGTGGAGGTTTTTTCCTCCCCTTTTTGGGTTTCTGGACTTCCCACTATTCTTCCCTGTATATGCCCTATATGTCAGCAATATGTGCACCCCTACGTTTATACACCCGATCATGCAACTTATTCTGTTTTTTCTCTGTGTTTTTTCTATTTTTTGTTCTAGAAGAATTATACTGTACAATTTTCCCTAAAGAAGGATGTAATTTTAAAAGATCTGAAACGCGTTGGAAAATCATCTCTGCCCTTAGCCTTGTCCTGGGGCGTGCGGTGATCTACAGTACCTTTCTAAAAAAATCATGTTTTTATTATGTATTTTGATACTGTCCTTTTGTGACAATTAGTCTGTTTATCTATTATTCTGTAATAAATTAATATTTTATGACCTAGTTGTCGTTGCCTAGAAAATCCCACCCATTTAGAGGTATTCAATTTTTGCAAGCTCAGCCATGATATTACGCTTGCCGGACATCTGGGTATCAAGAAAACGAAGGACCACCTTACCCAGAGGTTCTTCTGGCCAGGGATATCAAAAGACTTGCAGACGTACTGCAGGACATGTGACACTTGTCAAAGGATAGGGAAACGGGGGGACTACCCCAAGGCCAAGTTACGGTCCCTACCTATAATAGAGGAACCATTTTACAGAGTGGCAGTAGACCTGATAGGGCCCCTCAACAAACCCAATGCCTACGGAAGGCGCTACATCCTCACGGTGGTGGACTATGCCACCAGGTACCTTGAGGCTGTGGCGCTCTCCAACATTGAGGCGGAGACGGTAGCAGAGGCTCTAGTCAGGATCTTTTCTCGAGTAGGATTCCCCCGGGAAATACTCTCAGATCCGGGAACCCAGTTCACAGCAACTGTCACTCAACAGTTATGGCAGAGCTGTGGGGTGAAACCGTTATTTAGCTCCCCCTACCACCCCCAGACCAACGGCCTCTGTGAACGATTCAACGGCACGCTTAAGCAGATGCTCACAGCGTTCAGAGTCCTACGGTCAATGGGAGAAATTTCTACCCCATCTCCTGTTTGCCTACTGGGAAGTGCCCCAGGTGTCAACCGGGTTCTCCCTCTTCGAATTCCTATACGGGAGAAAAGTTCGGGGACCCCTGGACCTCATACGGGAGCACTGGGAGGGCAACACAGGAGAGGAAGGGATCCCGGTTTTGCCATACATGCTGGAGTTCCAGGACCGCCTGCGGGCACTGACCGAATCAGTTCAGGAGAGCCTACAGGCGGCCCAGAAACGACAAACAATGGTATGACCGGGGAGCACGAGATAGGAACCTGGAAGTAGACCAAAAATATTAGCCCTCAGACCATCCAAAAAGGACAAGCTACAGGCAGCATGGCAGGGGCTACTTAAAGTGGTGGAACGGATTAGCGACACCACCTATATTGTGGCCAAATGTTCGGATGAAAGGATCAGATGAGCCTTTCATGTGAACATGTTAAACCCGTACTTCGAGTGCTCCGAGGACGTGGCCGCTATCTGTGCCCCATCCACTGACGATAGTGAAGGACTCCCCTTACCCAACCTGCTGGCAGCTAACCAAGGTACCCTAGAGCAAGTTGGGTTGGGGGAGAAACTAAATCTCACACAGCAGACAGACGCAAAACAACTGCTTCAGGAACACGATGGGCTGTTCTCGGTCCTACCCGGGTACACCTCCGCCGCAGTACACCGGGTGGAGACGCAGGGGGAGACCCCATTCCGGCAGCAGACGTACCGTATCCCGGCAGCAGTATGGACCAGCATGTGGAAATAAATCCAAGAAATTTTGGAGTTAAGAGTTATTGAGGCTTCCCAAAGTCCCTGGGCGTCCCCGGTGGTTTTAGTACCGAAGCGAGACGGTACGACTCGTTTCTGTATTGATTACCGGAAACTGAACGACCGGACTATCACTGACGCATACCCCATGCCACGGATCAACGAATTGCTCAATCGCATGGCCAGCGGGCACTTCCTAACTACCCTGGACCTGTGCAAAGGGTATTGGCAAATTCCGCTAGACTCGGCCGCCATCCCCAAGTCGGCATTTGTCACCCCATTCGGGCTATACCAATTTCGGGTTATGCCTTTTGGGATGAAGAATGCCCTGGCTATGTTTCAACGGATGGCGGACCGACTTCAGGAGGTAATGCAGGACTTCGCATGTGCCTACCTAGATGATATTGCCATCTATAGTGGCACCTGGGAGGAGCACCTGACGCACTTGGCTTCGGTATTTGGGAAGTTACAAAAAGCCGGCCTTACCCTGAAACCTGAGAAATGCCATGTGGGCATGGCAGAGGTTCAATACCTAGGGCCCCAGCCCTGCACCAAGACGTTGGTGTTCCTAGGCACCGCAGGGTATTATAGAAAGTTTGTCCCGGAGTATAGCACCCTAGCAAAACTCCTCACTTACCTGACCAAAAAGTCCCTACCCAAGCAGGTAGCCTGGTCCCCGGAGTGTGCACCTGCGTTCCAGGGACTTAAGACGGCTTTGAGCGAAGCTCCAGTATTGGCTGCCCCAGACCCTAACAAAACATTTCTCGTCCATACAGATGCCTCCATGTTTGGGCTGGGAGCCGTGCTGAGCCAAGTGGGGGAAGACGACATGGAGCACCCGGTGGCATACCTCAGCCGCAAGTTATTACCTCGGGAGGTCAGCTATGCCACAGTGGAAAAAGAATGCCTGGCTCTAGTATGGGCCTTAAAGAAGCTCCAACCGTACCAATGCGGATGGGCTTTCCCGCCAAACCGACTTGGAAGTATCATTTTGTTACCCAGACATCCCCTAGCCAACGGGCAGGGTCTAGGCGGATATGCCGACCCATGGAACTAAGGGGGAGTATTGTGAAGAAAATAGACTTTATTCTGTATTTTCTCATAGGTTCAGTTTATTTTTTTAAGAACCCCTGGACCGATCTGGGTGAAATTTGGATATGTTGGTTCTCCAGATCTGGGCTATTGGGGGATATGTAATTGTAGGGATACCTTGTGTGGAAAGGGGTGTTCTAACTTTTGGGAAAATTGTGTGCTCTATGCCTGGAGATAATTGGTTTATTCCCAAAAGAAACACTAAAGGTTCATTTTTTATTAGATCGATTGATTGCTGTAAGCTAGAGCATTTAAATATACAGTAATCCAGGTTTGAAAATGCCATTTCCTGTCACTCCTCTTCTTGCTTTCCACCAGCATCTGAGCTGTTTTGCATGGTGGAAAGCAGAATGTGCTCACCCCCTCCCTATGACTACAGCCCTGCGTGAAGATGCTCTCTTATCCCTCACAGGCATGGAGGCTAAGCCTAATGGGAACTGTAGTTCCCATTAGGCCGTGATGTAGCAAGAATAAATGCGCACCGCAAACCAGGAAGTCGGTGAGAATAATGATTCAGGAGTGACGGAGGTGAATAAAACAGCTCGATTTCAACAGGTATCAAACTAGTTATAATGCAAAACATTACTTTTTACTTTATCAGCTACTGTCAGACTTTAATTTAAGAGAAAAATATTTGTCTTTACAACCCCTTTAACTAATCTCAATATCTCCCAGTCAGAGAGAGGGCAGGTGTACTATAAAAGCTTGCTGTGATAATGTCGTCTGCTACGGGGATGTAAATGAACCTTAGGATGGCTCCTAAAAGACCTTTCATTGTGTTATGCTAATAGACACTGTATTGTGTGAATTTCTATTGATGATATATGTGGATTGTGAGATGGCACAGTTTAAAGGTCAGATGTCTGACTTTTAGCTCATGTAGATTATCTCGGAGACAGAATGTCTGTCAACTAAAAGATGTGTATTGAGGGGGGCTCGTTGGTAAACCATTGTATGCTGTTGTGGGTGGAGTTAAAAAAGGGGGAAAGGACAGGGAAGGGATGAATGCAAGATATCCACTAATATGTATAGAGAATAATATAAGTTCTCTAAACCGATCTAATACCCAAATGGGTTGTGTTGCTGTAATCAAAAAACGTAATAACAAAGTAAATAGGATGAATGCGGGGAAAGGAAATTTAGAAGAAAGAATTAAGGGGATTGAGAGAAAGGGAGGAAATCAGCCAATAAGGCTTAAAGGGATTACTATAGGCAACACTGTAGTGATCAATGGAAAGGACAAAGATACATTTAAGTAAATTTATTTGTATCAAAAATACGAAAGATAGGCATTAAATATTACAAGTTACATAATGGGTATTAGGTTGCCATAAAGACTAATTAAATGTGGCTACCTTAAAATTACGAATAAACACTAGGAATTAGAAGACAAGACAGGGACAAACATTTAACAAAAAACGTGATCCGGACACGTGGTGTTCAGACCGATCATGTATTGACACTCAAATAAATATGAATTTAAATGCAATAATCAAATAGTGGGATGAGAGGAAAATGCAATGATTATCCACTCTGCAAGATCAAATGGAGTGTCAATAATGAATGGTGGGGCTGAACACTGGCATGGTGGAGGATGGAAGGTGGGAGGGTTGGGTGTGTTAAGGATGGATATGCATGTGTCAAGCATATATTGTTGGTCGACTTTGCGCTTGATGATTTGTTAGTTCACAAAGAGTTCAGTATTCAGAAGTCTTGACAATAATAAAATTAAATTGTAATAATTAGTGAAAAAAGAATTGTGTTGAACAACTGGATATTGATCATTTGTCAATGTGACATTTTGCAGGGCACAAATAGATTGCCTGGTATTGGTTAGTATATGTAGACATACCAATGGTTAGTCCAGAAACATGAACATGTACTAGGCAGTAAATTGATATGCCAGCAGAGGAGAAACGGGATCATTCATACACAGAAAGAAGTCCAGCCCGTATTGGTGTACTAAACCGAACACCTAGTTGCTGGTAAGAGTGTAGAGAGATGACATGACTGGCCGTCCCATTAAAGGGAGGCTAATACATTACCAGACCGCTGCTTGTGGAGTTAATGGGATAAGTCCATCCATGAAGTGCAGCTTTTGTCAGATCCACTCTGGCGCTCTACTTCTTGCTGGCTGGTTAGTCACGATGTGCAGTTATCACATCAGTGACATGCCGTATCAGATTCTGTGAGGTGCGTTCATCCGTAGATAGTAATCCACTTGAGGTCTCCTTTTGTGCCGTATGGCGGCTCCAGGCATCAGGCGCCACTTACGGGTCGAGCAAGGCCATCCATCCGATGCTGATGCTCGTAAGCTTCCGTCCTCCGTCCAGCCGGACGAACCTCCGGGGTCACGTGATCACGTTGTTTTAGGTGACGTCAACGCGTTTCGCCATGCGCACTGGCGTAGCTTCGTCTTGGACGTGTTAGGCGCAGGCAGCGGTGCTTTGATTTATGCATACCGCTAGTCAACGCCCATCACCAATCGGGAAAAAGGAAGTATGACTGTCCTGTTGCGGCCGCGATGGGCTGCTTGTGTTGCTCATCAGAGCCATTTATTGCGTTTTCTTTTATCTTTTCTGTAACTTGTTCCGGAAAGAAAAAGGTCATCTTCCAAATGAAGAAATACATTTCCAGATCAGTCCATTTTAGCTATGTTTCTCATCTATGGATGGTTGGAAAAGAAACCAAAAGAACATAGGGAAGGGGTGGGGGAACGTGCATTGGGATGGACAAAAAAATTTAGGGGAGGGGAAAAGGTAAGGGGAGACATGACAGGGGAAGAAAAATAACAAAATACAAGGAAAAGGGGACATCCATATAATGAAAAAAAGCATATATGGCCTATTGCAATGATGGTTTTTCATTTTTCAGGAAACCCAAAGTCAGCAATTTAGAGTAGTATATATAGAAATGCTTGTAGTTGGGTTTACATGAAGAATGGATGTGAAGATCAGGAGTGAAAATAAATAGATAGATAAATTATATACAATAGATGTAGGAAGGGGTGGATGAGTATGTTCAGAGGGGCATATTTTACAGTGATTTATGTTGAGGTCCATTAGCAGCAATTGTATGGAGTCACCATCGATTAGAGATGGTATTCCTTAATCAGGGGTCTAGGAAGACCTGCAGGTTGAGTTCTGTATTTAGTCCTACGGGCACCAGGGATTTTAAATGGTATACCCACCATTTTTCTTTTTGTAATAGGATGCGATCAAAATCGCCCCGACGGTTAGGAAGTTTGAGGGCATATATGCCTTTGACCGTCAGGCCATCTGAGCACCTATTGTGGCACTGCGCAAAGTGCCTGGCGAGGGGTTTCTCGGGCTCCTTCACCTTTTCGTTTATTTCCCTTAGGTGTTCACCCAGGCGTACACGCAAGGGTCGTTTAGTTTTTCCCACATAGATTTTGGGACATGGGCATGTAATAAGATAGATGACACGCGCTGTCGAGCAGTTTATTAAGCTCCTAATTTCATACGATCCTTTACCATGGGCATCAGTGAAACTTGATGTTCTGTCCACATAGGGACAGACCTGACATCGGTTGCAGGGGAACATACCAAGTGACCTTGGATAATTAGATAACCATGTGGTTTCAGGTTCTTTCGTAAATTCCGATCGTATTAGTATGTCCCCGATACTTTTGGCCCGACGGGCAACTAGTTTTGGAGATTCACCGACAAAGTCTGTCAGGACGGGAGCATTTTGTAAGATACCCCAATGTTTTTCGAGGATCTTACGGACATTGTCCCATTGGGACCCGTACGTAGTAATGATTCTGATGGGCTCTACCGTCTCATGAGAGATTTTGTCGATGGTTCTCTTTTTGGTAAGGAGGTCCAGGCGGTCACGTATCGCCGCCCTTTTTCGAGCTTTCTTAATTTGTCCGTGGGAATATCCACGTTCACGAAAGCGTGAATATAATTCTTGACTTTCGCGCCTGTAGTCCTCTGGATTTGAGCAGTTCCTTTTGATGCGGAGAAACTGACCCACCGGGATCCCATTTTTCAGCCAATTAGGATGATGACTAGTGGCATAAAGTAAATTATTAGCTGCAGTATCCTTACGATAAGTACAAGTATGCAGTTTTTTATTTTTTAGGGTTATTTGTAGATCCAGGAAGGACAGTTTCTCCGCATCATAGGTGTATGTTAAATGTATGTTGCGTGTGTTGGAGTTTAGTTCCAACAAGAAAAGTTCCAAAAGTTCGACCGATCCCTGCCAGATCATTAACACGTCGTCGATGTACCGCCACCACGTGCGTACGTGGCGGCGGTACATTTCGGACGTGTAGACCTCTTCCTTTTCCCAGTGGCCTAAATGAAGGCAGGCGTAGGCTGGTGCCCAGGCTGCTCCCATTGATGTCCCTCTTATTTGATGGTAATAGGAGTTCAAAAATTGAAAGTTATTATTATGCAATGCAAAATAAAGTAACTCAATAATAAATTCGTTTTGGTGTCCTGAGGCTGGGTATGCAGATTCGAGGAAGGTTTCAACTGCTTTGATACCAATCTCGTGCGGGATAGAGGTATATAGGGACTCGACATCGATACCCACGAGCAATATATCGTCTGTTTCCTGAAACTTGTCGAGCTCATTTAATTTCGCTAACACATGCTGTGTGTCTTGAACGAATGACTCTAAATCAGTGACCAATTCCTTGAGGAGTAGGTCCAAATATTTACCCACTCTCTCAAGCGGTCCATGACAGGCAGACACGATAGGTCTGCCTGGGGGATTATTTAAACTTTTATGGACTTTTGGTATGATATAAAACGTGGGTATATTGTAGTCGGTTACTAGGAGGTAGTTGTATTCTTTCATGGTGAGTAATCCCTCTTCTTTAGCTAGCTTCAATTTGTGGTTCAGTGTGTCAACTATCCCTGGTAAGGGATTTACATCCAATTTTTTGTAGGTTGAGGCGTCGCTTAACAGACGTTTGGCCTCACGTTCGTATTGATCTGGTTTTAGAAGGACGACATTGCCCCCCTTGTCGCTGTTCTTTATTACGATACTGTTATTATTCTGGAGTTCTCTTAGTGCCATGCGTTCGCTACTAGTAAGATTATCTTTAATCTTATGTGACCAGTCTATTTTTTCCAGGTCCACTTGAACCATGTCCACATGTCCACTTGAACCAGGTCCACTTGAACCATGTTGTGGGTGGAGTGTGTCATTGTCCATTTAATTACTGCAATTATTCTTTTTGGTGTATATAAGAGCCTGCCTTCTCAATAAAGAGGTTCTATGCCTGGTACACCCTTCATGAAGTCTTGGCTCATGTTTGGGGGAATATTCTAACCATTGGGAAGAATCATCCTGGAAACTGCATTCATCTCCACTATCCCTCTACTTCCTATGGTAGCGATAATCACTTATGCTCGGCGATTGAGGGATGGGAAGAAGGCCGCAGTACCATAACCACTGCAGGTCTTAACAACTTTATCAGTTCCCCTCAGTACAGCCTCACCTGTGCCCACCATTGCAGGCTCACCTGTGCCCACCATTGCAGCCTCATTGTGCCCCCCCATTGCAGCCTCATTGTGCCCCCCATTGCAGCCTCATTGTGCCCCCACTGCGGACTCGCTGTGCCCCCATTAGTGGCCAGATCATGACAGGAGAAAGAGGAGAGCTGTGGGATCACCAAGCGGTATAACCCACTGTCAATTAACACCTACACATTTCCCTTTAAATGGAAGAGCAGGTAATTAGCCATCCCTTAACCTCACAACCTTAAATATAAAATGTGTCTCACCGCACAGGGTTAGGAGGAGGCGGGGCTGTGTGTGAGAACGAGCAGAGAAAAGTTCAATGTTATGCTATTACAGCGGGCTATACCACTCGGTGATACTGCGGTCCTCCTCTACCTCAATGCTCTCTGCCATAGGCGATCGCTGGGAGAACAGCTCCTGATCAACAACGGCCGCCGACGGTGCTCGCCCCCCTCTCCCAGGCAGCCCAGCTCTTCGCCAGACCTCATTTTCCACTCCATTTTTCCATTTGAGGTATGTGTGTGTGTGTGTGTATGTATATATGTATATGTATGTATGTATGTATGTGTGTGTGTATACATACATACTGGGAGATAATGTGGATAAATATTACTGTTCTATTTTAAGTAATCCAAGCCACATTTTATCAGTTACCCTGTGCCCCTAATGGACACAGGGTGACTTGGGGAGCTGAAACAATGGTTTCCCAATCTCTCCAAGGGATTCTGGTTTCCACGGGCCCTCCCATCACAGCGCCTTCCACCTATTTCTTCAGCTGTGGTCCGCAGGCCTGCACCTGCGCTTCTGTACCCAGCCTGAAGACAAATAGTGGTGACACTGGCTTGCTTCTCCATGCCAGCCGTGGTCTGTAGGTATATAGACAGGCTAGGGTAGTATACGGTAGACATGTGCACACTGAAATATTTTGTATAGATAGTTTCGGAATTTCGTTTTCATCCGAAAAATAAATGTATTTAGTTACTCCTGAAAAGGCTTATGGTGTCTGTCGAATGTTCTAAGAAGATTCAACGGAATCTTAAAAAAAAAAAAAAAAAGATTCGACGGAGCAGCGAAACTGTACGACGCCGCAATCGTACATTTCCGGTCGAATGTTCCGCCTACAAGCTATAGTAGAATTCTAATGTTGTATGACTAATAATAATTATGTTTATTAATTATTATTACTAGTCAACCAACATTAGAATTCTTCTATAGCCTATGTGCAGAGCATTTCACCATAAATGTCCGCTCGCTGCGATCGTATGTTTTTAGCTACTTCGTCGAAACTCTTATGTCTCTATAATGTCGAATCTTTTCTCTCTGTCGAATCTTTTCTCTTTATGTAGAATAACATTGGACTAATAGAGTTAAGGTTAGACACATTCGACCGCAACGAAGACGAAAATAAAGCATTTGTTTGTCGGATCTTTCGGTTTTTGTTTTCTGTGCTTTCGTTATCGTTTGTTAAAACGATAATGAAAATACCTGAAATTTGGACGAAAATGCATTCGGACGAAAACAAATGCACATGTCTAGTATACGGACAGGCTAGGGAGGGGGGAAAAAAGAGAGGGGGAGAGAGATTGCACAGTCCATCCCTCCTATGTCCCAGTTTGTGTCTGCGGATAGGTGTGTGATACCCAGTACCATCCTGCCAGCAGTAGAAGCGCTTTCAATGACCATCAGCAGGTAGGGCCCGTTCACATTCTGGTGACGATGGAGGCGCTGTGCTGCGCTTCTTCCAGCAGACCATCTCTCCAGATTAGCAGTCCCTTACTGCCTGTGCCAAGAAAGGAAGAGCGGCGCCTTCTGAGCGTAGTAAATATATGTTTTTTTAATACATTTTAATAAATACCTAAGAAATGCACTCACAAAAGGAGCTACATAGCAGGGCTTCCTTTCTTGCTACATTTCAGAATAATCATCTGCTAGCTGGCTGCCATCTCTGCGGAAGTGTAGTCTAGAGCAGTGGTCATCAACCTTGTCCTGCAGGGCCCACTAACAGGCCAGGTTTGCAAGATAACTGAAATACATCACAGCTGATATCATTTGCTCCTCAGTGATTGCAGTATTCTAGACTGCATCTCCCCAAGGTAATACATAACACCTGGCCTGTTAGTGTGCCCTGCAGGACAGGGTTGATGACCACTGGTCTAGACGGACTCTTTTTAATGGACCTTTAATGGACTTATCATTATTATTATTACATTCTCCTAGACTATCCACTTTTAGTTATTATAGCAGTAGGTTCCACAACTTTATCAGGAGTGCGCTCAATTTACCCATTGTTTTTTGTACCTTACTGCCTGTGCTGCCTGCACTTCCCCCCCCCCCCCCTGTGAGCCTATCCTCCAGGCCGCCCTTGCTACTCACCTTTCTCTTGGCCTCCGTCTTTGAGGCTGCCCACTCACTATGTGAAGATGGTACTCGGAGCCAGGTGCTGTTATCCTGCCCATGCTCCGAGGCCTTCACTGCCTGCTCCCCCACCACCGCACCTGGATTCCATGACCCGATGGGTCAGTCTGCCCCTCCTTCTGCCTCTCGCTAAACACCCGCTGTTTGAAGTGGAGATGGATGCCTGGCCGCCCGCTGCCGCCACTAATCCTGCCACACTATGCCATGGGCAGCGTGCCCGATAGGTAGCGCCGGCCCTAAGATACACGACAGATATCAGGCATTCCCTGCAACAAAATTAAAATTTTTGGTGAGATACTCCTAATGCTAAATCGCATCTAAAGGGATGCAGACCCTGCAATTTTCTTCCTTAGAGCCCTGCAGGTGCAGCAGATGATTGATAATTATGAAACCACTCCCATTGGTTTCACTTTACACTAGGAAGGAAGAAAAAATCCTGGACGGCCGCACATCGTTGAAGGCATCTTTGTTGATATCTTATGTGGCAGATGAAATCCAATACAGTCACTTCATGTTACAGAAAACAGGAAAAGCTTTGACGCGATTCACATGGTAAGAAGGTGAGTAATCATATGGACACACACCAAAAAACACAGGGATTTCTTCAGAATACCAAAGGGTAGGAATTTGCAACAAAGTTTGTGAGACCGCTGCGCAAATACGGTGTGACTAAAAGTATTGCAATGACCACCATTTTATTCTCTAGGGTGTTAGAAAAAAAATGTATAATGTTTGGGAGTTCTAAGTAATTTTCTAGCAAAAAACCTTGTTTTTAACGTGTAAACACTGAGTCTGAAAAACAGGCTCGGTCCTTAAAGGGGTTGTAAATGTTTGTCTTTTATTTTCTAAATAGGTTCCTTTAAGCTAGTGCATTGTTGGTTCACTTACCCTTTCCATCAATTTCCCTTCTAAATGTTATTTTTCTTTGTTTGAATTTCTTACTTCCGGTTTCTCCTCAGTAAGCTTTCCACCATCATCCGAGCTGTGGAAAGTCATTCAGAACAAAGAAAAAAAAACATTTAGAAGGGAAATTGAAGGAAAAGGTAAGTGAACCAACAATGCACTAGCTTAAAGGAACCTATTTATAAAATAAAAAAAATTGGAGACCCAGAAGTTTAAGGTGGCAGACCCGTCATTCAGTACGTGTAGACGTGTGCACACATACTGCTCCACCATGTTGGTGAAATGCTGCCTCCTGCTAAAACGTTCCATATCAGCTGGTGGTGCTGTTTGTTGTGGCGTGCTGACAAAGCTTTTCCACATTTCGGCCATGCTAACCCTGCCTTCTGAGGTGCTGACGGTGCCCCGGCTGCGTTGGCGACCTCTTCCTCCTCCTCTGCCTTCGCCTTGTGCTTCCACTGTGCCCCCGCTGTCAGGTGGGAATTCCACCAGCAGCGTGTCTACCAGTGTGCGCTTGTACTCGCGCATCTTACGATCACGCTCCAGTGAGGGAATTAAGGACAGTACATTGTCCTTGTAACGGGGATCCAGCAGCATGGCCACCCAGTAATCAGCACCTGTTAAAATGTGGGCAACTCGGCGGTCGTTGCGGAGACACTGCAGCATGTAATCGCTCATGTGTGCCAGGCTGCCCAGAGGCAACGAAAAGCTGTCCTCTGTGGGAGGTGTATCGTCTGTGTCCTCTGTATCCCCCCAGCCACGCACCAGTGATGGCCATGAGCTGGTCTGGGTGCCACTCTGCTGTGAACATGGTTCCACCTCCTCCATCTCCTCCTCCTCATCCTCCACCTTGTCATCCTCCAGAACTGTGCCCTTGCTGGACAATTGTGTACCTGGCGTTTGTTGGTGCAGGAACCCACCCTCGGAGCCACTTGTGAATGACTGCCCTGAAAGCCTTGGAAATTATCCCGATTCCTCCTCCTCCTCCTCTTGTGCCAAATCCTCTTCCATCATCCATCAAGAACAGTATCTAAAGGGTGTATCTCACACGTACAGATATGATGGAAACACTGCAAAATTATTTTTTGCCCTAAATGGATGTTTTTTGAATAGCACAATAGAAGAAAAATATCTAAAGAGTGTATCTCACAATAACATATGCAGTGCTGGTCTAATTTGATTTCTGAAGCAGGACTGACTCCTATCTAATTCTCTCCCTAAAAACAACAGCAGCAACCTTTCCCTAAAATATCTAAAGCAGAGTGACTTGCTGTGCTATGTAAATCGCTGAGTAATTTGATTTCTGAAGCAGGACAGTCTGACTGCTATCTAATTCTCTCCCTCAGAGCAGCAGCAGCGCCAGCCATTCCCTAACCTATCTAAAGCAGAGTGACGTGCTGTGCTATGTGCCTCTAGCTTATATAGAGGCTGGCTCACATGCTGCACTGGCCAATCACAGCCATGCCATTAGTAGGCAGTGGTGGCTTCCAGGTCACACGAGTTAAACAAATGTTGATTGGCTGCCCTGCAGCGCGCCATTACATTGCCGAACACCGAAATCAAACCCGAACTTACAGTAAATTGTTCGGGTCCGGGTACCAAAAATCCAAAAGTCTGGTACAGTTCGGGTTCGCTCAACCCTACCCTGCACTGTATGTAGCCCACCCTGGCCCCATGGGGGCAATCATACTGCTGATGTGGCCGTCAATGTAATTGAGTTTGACACCCCTGGTTTAAATGTAGCTGCAGAGTGCATACTCAAAACATTGAATGAAGAAAGTTCAGTGCATGGCCAGGACCAGTTCTGAAGATATTGACAAGTGACTCTGGGGCTTTGTTGGCAATATTATATTCGATTGGGAAGTGTATACACTTCCTAGGAGATAAGGGACAGCACAATATCCCTGCACCAACGATACAGTTACAATTTAAAGGCATAGTTCACCTTTACCAGAAAACTGCCAATGCATATAAGGGATGTCTGTAGATAGAAACAAACTATGCAGCTTTGACCAAATTCGAATAATACCCTTGCTACAGGTGTAGGCCATTTAAGTACTTCCATGAAGCCTGACTGGAAAACTCCCAGGATGTTACCAAGTTCACCTTCAGCAACACAGGAGTGAGCTCTTCCTTTGATTCAAACCCCCTTGCATGTGCTTTCTGTTTCATAATGCAGTAGCTCTGGGCTCAGCATTTGAGAACTTGCTACTGCGATGGTGAAGGTGAGCAGTTACAGCTGGGCCTCTCTTAGCATTGTCCTTAGCAATGTCCTGGGAGCTTTCCAGTCAGGCTTTATGAGGTATGTAAATGGCCTACACCTATAGCAAGAGCATTATTCAACTTTAGTCAAACCTGCACCCCTTATCTGCATTGGTAGTTTTTGGTAAAGGGGAACTATGCCTTTTAAAGTGTAATGCCGCGTGCACACGACCGTTTTTCATGATGTGAAAAATGCCATTTTTTTAAATGGTCATTAAAAACGATCGTGTGCAGGCTCCAGAGCATTTTTCTCAATGTGAAAAATGGGCATTAAAAATTTAGAACATGCTCTAATTTTTCTCGTCGTTTTCCACGCTGTTATTTTTCACGTCGTGAAAAATTGTCGTGTGTAGGCTTTAACGACAGGAAAAAAATGCACATGCTCAGAAGCAAGTTATAAGACGGGAACTCGTTCTGGTAAAACTAGCGTTTGTAATAGAGATAGCACATTTGTCATGCTGTAACAGACTGAAAAGCACGAAGACTGAAAAGCGCGGATTGTCTCTCACCAAACTTTTACGAACACGAAATCAGCAAAAGCAGTCCAAAGGGTTGCGCCATCTGAATGGAACTTCCCCTTTATAGTGCCGTTGTACGTGTTATACGTCACCGCAATTTGCTCAAGCATTTTTTTTTTCACGATCATGTGTATGCAAGACAGGCTTGACAAGAGGGGGGGGGGGTGTTGTCTGGTGACCACAGACCACTTGTAAGTGGGGTTACTGGTATAAGAGCCCAGCTGGGCTTCCCCCTGCCCAAGCCCACCTAGCTTAGGAACTGTGCATGCACATTTACCACTTGTTTACCGCTTGCATATAGTCCCATAGCTGTATGTCTATAATATGAGATCTAGGGGACTGCTACCTCTGCCGGCTAGTTTCAGCAGATTTGGCAATGTCACTACTTTGCCATCCCCTTTCCTGCAAGAGGCTCTGACATGAGAAAGCAATAACCCTACCTCTACCAAGATGGCCCCCTCTACACACAGCTTGGTGCAGAACAAACATGGTAAGTTATGAATGGGGGAAGTTTATCTGCATGGAGACCATATGGAATCCTGGTAACTAGTCCTTTGTTCTCAGCCTGATGCTATTTCACAACTGTTTAAGCACTGTTGTGTTGTCTATTTATTAAAGCATTATTGTATAGTTTGTTATAGAGCCTATTATTGACCATGGCAACACATGAAAATAATCGATTGTTGATAACGCTCATAAAAACACATGGGATTACACATGGAAAGGGGTGAATCCACACTAAACTGCAGTATTAGTTATTTAATTTTAATTTTGAGTTATTGCACACTATTGACCTAAAAGGGCTTGCAAATCTCTTTAGTAGGCTATATGTGGGAAACTGTTGTTAGTACAACAGTAAGCTTTGTGCTCCCATTGTATGTTAGTCTCTTATACACACCAATGGCATAGTTGCATCAAAAGGTTGACAGTCCTCATACAGAAGCCTTTACAACAAGCCTTTTTTCTGCACAATATGGAAACCTCAGTTAACAAATATGCTAACATCTTGTTGCAGAATAGGCATGTTTATTTTGGTGTTTAATTGCAGGACTTCTTTCCAAACGATTCTAGAGAAATCATGACTAATACATGCCAACTGATTGCTGAGAACAATGAATAATAGAATGTTTGTTTGTTTTATTTTAAATTTGTAGCTAGTTCAATACTGTTGGGTTGTGTGTTTTTGAGCAGCTGAATAGCAGGATGCAAGGAGGTACACGCGCTTATGTTGCCTGCCCCAGCCATGGGGTAGAAGAAAAAGTTTAGGAAGTCTTGCAGATTTTTCAAATGTTAGAATAAACTATTTCTTGTCAAATGTTTTTATTGAGATTACAATAGGGGAACATAAGTTGGGGGAGGAGAAAATAAAAAAGGAAATGTACTAAAATACATAAGTGTGTGTGTGTGTGTGTGTATGTATGTGTGTATATATATATATATATATATATATATATATATATATATATATATATATATATATATGTTACATTTGCAGTACCTAGTACAACACATTTAATCAAATAATAAACTATTTCTATATATCACTCTCCTAGAAAGGTGCTAGGATTAGTTAGATTTAGCACTGGCTCACTGTGTTCAGTGGAGCTGTATTTATTTATTTTTTTCCAAGGTAAATTCAGCTTGAAAAAATACTGTAACCAGTGTGGCTGTAATTTGTGTTAGGTAACTATGTAACAGTCAAATTTACCTAGTAGGTGAGGTTGAAAAAAGACACAAGCCCATGAAGTCGAATCTATGTGTGTGATTATATGTCAGTATTACATTGTATTTCCCTGTATGTTGTGGTCGTTCAGGTGCTTATCTAATATTTTTTTTAAACTATCGATGCTGCCCGCTGATACCACTGCCTGTGGAAGGGAATTCCACATCCTTGCCACTCTTACAGTTAAGAACGTAGTTAAGGTTAAACCTCTTTTCTTCTAATTTTAATGAGTGGTCACGTGTCTTGTTAAACTCCCTTCTGCAAATAAGTTTAATCCCTATTGTGGGGTCACCAGTATGGTATTTGTACTGTGCTTGCTGTAATCAGTGAAGCTGCATGTGATTAGTGAGGTCTGCTCAGTGTTTCAGCTGCTGCTAGTTTTGACTATTTCCTCGACTTTCCAGAGAACTGGAGAACTCTCTGGATCATAGGTGTGTAGCAATGCAAACAGAAGCTTGAATATTTATACAGCCTTAGCCAAAATTCAGGAAAGGATGGCCCTGAAGGTGGCTGGGAGCCTGTATAAATATGTGACACTGTGATCTGCTGGGTTTCTGCCTGCAGGGGAAGGTTCAGCCTAGAGGGTTTGCTGCCCTCCAAGGCAACGCTGCCATGTGCTTGCTGCTCGTGCGGCCTTAAGTGAGTTGTCTGCTAAAGATATAGCCTGATATCACTGGAGAAGGGTGTCGCTTGGAAGTTAGGAGGCATCCTGAACATTTTGTGAGTAAAGGGCGCTATGAGAGATCTTAGAGACTTTTGGACTGCTGCCATCCCTCTTGTGCCATAGTCAGCTGTGGGTGTTTGGCCGAAGGGGACATTGGCTGAAGAGCTTAGTGTATCTAGTTTTTTGTGAAGGGACTCTGCTCTTGATGTTCTAAAGAAAAAAGCTTGCTTTTCATTAATTCTACTACAAGCCAAGACCACAGTTTGCTATGGCAAGGACTTCTGCTTGCGCTTTTCAGAGTTTGCTGTCCTTAACCTGTACATAGTTCTCATTTTTGTATTCCACTCAATTCCCTCAACCCTATCTTAGTTACTCCAAAAATAAAACGACCAAAAGAACAACCCTGGACTTGTTGAGCCAAAGAGTGACTGAATGTGTGCCTGGCTGTGCGGCAGTCAACTGGGAAAAAAAAACCTGGGCAACTTTCTAGCGGTTCCTGAGGGGGTAGCGCTACATCTAAATGTAGGAGTTTGATAAAAGTTGTAGAGGAGAAAGGTGGAATCAGAACGGGCCTCATTCTTCAGCTGTTGAATTGCATCTACTGTTTCTTGAGCCTTCCACAAGCTTCCCTACTGTGAATGTAAGCACATGTTGGGTTGTTCGCATTCTTATACCCTCAACAACTTTTCAAAAATATGAGATCTCCTGTTTATTGCTACCTTTATTTTGCACTAAGTTTTGCAGTTTATATTTATTAAGAGATAGAGAAGTAAAAATAATTAACGGAGAATTGTATTTTCCATTCTATAAAACTTTTTAGAAGACTGGCAGGTAGCAAGAATGTATTTGTGATTGCAGTGATTACACCAGAGGTTCATATACACTGCGTTCCGTTTATATATTTAGGAACCATGGCAGTGTTGCTGCTGTATAAATTGCAATATTAATGTAGGCTGGCTTCTAATCTGCCTTATAAGAAAACTGTAAACGTAGGCCTCATGTGAGATCATAATAAGTAATTTATTAATACAATATTGGGTGATAACCAGAAAATTGTTGTCAAATACTTACCATAATTTTCCATTCCTGGCAAGTTCCTGGCAAGTTCCAAGGCAGCATATGAGTAGTTAGACTCTGCTCTCCCCCCCCCCCCCCCCCCCCCCCATAGGACCAGATATACATAAATTTGACCCCCTCCCTATGTATTGTAATTATTGACTGTTCCTTGCCAGTGTATTATAATGACTTGTCTTGGTTAGTAATATTTTTGTGTGTATACTCTTTTTGGTGTATCTAATACTCTCTTCAATGCTCCATTATAGCCCCCAAGTCAGTACTTCTAATCAGGAAGCAGAGCCTACATATTACATTATTTACCAATAATAATTATATAAACATTTAAATAATAGTTTCCAATACCAAAAAAAAAAATTTCTAAAAAATAAAAATGGATTTCTACCTATATAAAAAGACTATTCATATTAACTGTGTACTTTAAAGTGTTGAGACATTTTGCTTTTCTTCAGGTCGGCACTGTGAAGTCCATCATATGACTGGAAACTACATGTGGGATCAGAAGACAAATCTTTCATTTGATATCGGTACTAATAAAGACAGCCTGCTGCCAATTTGGTGGGATGGATCAGAGCCACTTTGGGTTACTATGGAAAAGGCCAAAAGAAATGTGTATATGTACTACTGGCCAGGTAAATTAGCTCAAAGCTAACAATTCTTTACTGTACATTAAAAGGATCAGATTTAGGATTTTGTCAAGTTAACTGTTTTTGCAAATTGGCTTTAACTTGACTTGAGGTAAATTCAACCTCCAGCTAAATGATTTATTTTTTAAGTTTTAATTTCAGTAGTGTGTTTACAGGTTAGAACTAGTAATAGGTTTATTGGCACATCTTCTACTCCCTTCCCTGGTGACAGGGGATAAAGTATAAGCTAAATATGGCACAAATGCCCATACATTCTCATCAACTTTAAAAAGTGTCTGTTCTATAAATTGGTATACTACTACACTACCTGTAGAGGGAATAACTAGCATTTACAGCACAGGTGTCAAACACAAGGCCCGCGGGCCGAATCCAGCCCTCCAGGGTATTTTATGTGGCCCTCGCAGAGCTCCAGCCCTTCTCTGGTGCTCCTCCATGCCCTTACTTTCTGCCTTCAAGCAATGCATCCAGGTTCTTCCCAGCAGCAGCATAAGTAAAGGGGGGGTGCACTGTAATGTAAGGGAGAGTGGGGGACTCAACTTCTGATGGTGGGCTGACTCTTGACATCTCATGTAAAGGGGAGGGGATGCGCTGGACATCTAATCTTACAGATACAACCGGCCCTTTTGAGGGCAACCATAATGCTGATGCGGCCCACGATGAAATTGAGTTTGACACCCCTGATTTACAGGATCCTGCTGCAATAAATTAGGTTGGTCCAGGTAGAAATGGTGTAATCACCACAGTAAGCAAACTGCCACTGATTCATAGTGGCCATGCTATCTAGAATAATAATGGAAAAACCTGCAATCAGTAATGTTGTTTTCAAGCCTTGTATGTCTCAACATTTTGGGTAAGACTGTCATTGAGGGCAATGCAAGGGCTGTGGTTGGTGACCTGCTGAAGCTGCTACTTAAATTCCTGTTTTATAACCCACTAGCTTCTGTACTTTCCAACTCTCTAACCCTGGATGGAGAAAAGTCAAAAGTACTTACCATGAATCTTATAGCTTTCTTTCAACAATGTCTTTCTTCTTGCCACTCTTCCATAAAGGCCAGATTTGTGGAGTGCACAACTAATAGTTATCCTGTGGACAGATTCTCCCACCTGAGCTGTGGATCTCTGCAGCTCCTCCAGAGTTACCATGGGCCTCCTGGCTGCTTCTCTGATTAATGCTCTCCTTGCCCGGCCTGTCAGTTTAGGTGGACTGGACAGCCATGTCTTGGTAGGTTTGCAGGTGTGCCATACTCTACTTTCCATTTTCGGATGATGGATTGAACCGTGCTCCGTGAGATGTTCAAAGCTTGGGATATTTTTCCATAACCCAACCCCGTTTTAAACTTCTCCACAACTTTATCTCTGACCTGTCTGGTGTGCTCCTTTTGGCCTTTATGATGCTGTTTGCTTACATTCTCTAACAAACCTCTGAGAGCTTCACAGAACAGCTGTAAGTATACTGAGATTAAATTACACACAGGTGGACTCTATTTAATAATTAGGTGACTTCTGAAGACAATTGGTTCCAATAGAATTTAGTTAGGGGTATCAGAGTAAAGGGGGCTAAATACAAATGCACGCCACATTTTGCACATATTTATTTGTAAAGAATTTTGAAAAACATTTATAATTTTCCTTCCACTTCACAATTATGTGTCAGTTTGTGTTGGTCTATCACATAAAATCCCAATAAAATACATTTACGTTTTTGGTTGTAATGTGACAAAATTATTTAAGTATGAATACTTTTTCATGGCACTATAAGCTTATAATAAATAAAAACAAATTTTGAAAAATTGCAGTAACCTACTCAAATTCAGAGCTCTAACTGGGTCTTTAACATATACCGTACATTTTACTGCTAGTACCCAATTCTCCACCCCACATACACAAAAGGACAATTATAAACCCCAGAACTTAAAAGAGAAGTATGGGTTTTGTTTTTAGATTCATACTTACCTAGGTGGATGCAGCATCAGAACGATGCTGCAGCTGTCCCCTGGCGTCTCGGCACTGAGAATCGAGCCACTGAACACTGCCAGTGGCTTGGTTCTCACTCCTCCCCGAGCAGAGAGATGCTGCCTGTCAGTCAGCATCTCTCCTGCTCTGATTCTCCACGCTCATTGGAGCAAAGAGCTGTGGTGGGGCGGGGAGTGGTCGTCTCAGCAGCTCGCTGAGACTGCCATCAATTAAGGCAGCTGGCTTATCCAGACTTGGAAAGTTAGGATGATGTGCTGTCTCGACTGATTGTAGTGATGTCAGCGAAGAGCGTATTTCAGACCGATCTCCACTGAAAACAGGTCACAGGAGTGCAAAATGAATTGCATTCCTGTGACCCAGAGGAGAAGCCCAGCCTAAAAACTCAACATTATACACATTTTATTTTCTAAAGACTGACCTCAATCTGAATAGCAGCAGTGTTGTGCTGAATGTGCAAATGTTGGGCAAACTAGACTACTGCTGATTTTTTTAACGATTTTTATTGCCACATGTGAATAGTTATACAATAGAACATGCAGAGGTTGACATACTTCAAAATATAGGACAAATATACTTTTAACAGAAAAAAAAAACATACAATGCACAACTCAGAGTTGTGCACCAAAACTGACCTTCCCAAATTATGAACACTGCAACTGTAAAAAGAATAACCATATCATCTTATTCATATATAGCATTTAGTATGACTATTTATAGGAAATTGACAAATCACTGCTGAATTTTAGTATCTTACATATGTATCATAAAAATATTCCTGTATCTTCATTTTATTAACCAGTTTCATTAATATTTTTTCTTTTTATTTAGGTTGTGAGGTTGAAATTCTTGGCATTAGACCTAAATATTGCCGGGAATATTACAATTTTCCATCTGATGCGAATTTCACTAGAGCTGTGAATGATGCTCTTCAGTCTCTGAGGTAACTACTGTCTATCTCTAAAGGAATGCTGTAAAGTGGTTTTAAATTTTCACAAATATACTGTATATTTGTAGGTGGGGTGCGACGTGGTGCTTTGTCAATAGTTCACACGGTTTCAATAAAGAACTTGTATTAAAGAATGCAGTAACAGAACCAGGGGGGGAAATCCGCCCATCTGGGTACACAGGTTGCAGAAATGAGGACAAGACAATGCTCTGCCGGACTGACCGTGTCTGCAAAGAGAGCAAAATGTGGACTAGCCATCTCATGCCCAACTGGGAAGATGTCCAGAGGAATCGCTGTCCCTATGTTTTCCCTCCTCGTTGTAACTCCTCCTTACCACTAGTACTGTTCCTGAAAGGCAGGATACATCCACCTACACTACCCACTTACAAAAAATGTGACAAACCCTGGAGTAAGGTCATTTAAATAGGCTCTGCCTGACCCAAGATGGCTGCTAGTCACAGGGGACAGCAGCATCCAATAGGATAGCTTCTCCAGTGACCCAAGAAAACCATAGAGAAACCCTGTTCCTCTTGACTTCCTCCTCCAGCAACCATACCACTGCAGGAGAGCGACACCTGTTGTGGAAAAAGTAAACTGTACCTGCTTACATATTTGAAAGGAATTTTGTGAAGAGGGAGTTTATAGGCTTCCATCCCGCCACAGAAATGCCTAGGTTGCGTACATTTTCCAGGTCAGGTACACATTGATGTGACTCCCCCGGACATAGTATAGACCCGAAGTTTGGAGAATGTTGGTTTCTGGAAAACTGGAAGGCTGAAGTTGTTTATTTTAAAGTCTTTAAAAGACAAGTAAAGGATTATTTTTATTATTTTTTGGAGACTCATACTTACCAAGGTAGATGCAGTTCCGGTCCGATGCTGCATCTGTCCCCCGGCATCTCTGCACTGAGAAACGAGCAATCGAACACCGCCGATCACTCAGTTCTGACAGGTCCCCGAGAGCTGCAGACTGTCAGTAACCGCTCTCTGCTCTGTTCCCTCCTCGCTCATTGGAGCACTGGGCTGTGGAGGGGGAGGGGGTAGCCACCTCAGGCTCTCAGCAGCTCACTGAGAGGCTGAGCTGGGTGTCAGCCCAGGCACTTGTCAGATCTATAAAAAAACGGAAAAAAATGCAGCGCTCAATATGAGAGTTTCCTGGTGAGTGTCAGGTAATACATAAACAAGTGAAGTGGCAATGGATGGTTAGGTTAAAAACCATATGCTTTAAAATTAAGTGAAAAATATTCTGTGCATGTAACTATGGATCACTCAAAACCCAAAGAGGACCTTAAAGGTGTAGTGCCAAAACTACATAAACAAAATACAGATTGTAAAGACAATAGTGAGAGTACCTATAAATAATAAAGTGCTATGTGCACAGGGCCGCCATCAGGGGGGTACAGGCAGTACACCTGTAAGGGGCCCAGATGGCAACCCCCCCCCCTTTTTATTTATTTATTTTTTTATTAAAAAAAAGTTTTTTTATTAAAGGGACAATTTTTTTTTTTTTTAGGGTGTATTATGTATGTATGTGTGTGTATATGTATATATATATATATATATATATATAATCTTTTTATTAAAGGGGGCACCCTCGCTTCTCAATGCCTGAAGCTGTGTAATGGGCCCCATAATTCCTGATGGCGGCCCTGTATGTGCATATATGTGTAGATTATTCTTAACCTTGATGGGTACCTTAGAGATATAATGCCATGGCTGAATGAACAGATGTAAATAGCACACACGATAATATAAAATCCAGCACAAAAAAGGTGGGATAGGTTCAAGAGTCTCTACAGGTTCAATGCAGACAGTTCAGTTCCTTGAGGATGAATGTTGTACATTGACGTTCATGCGGTGGAGTGATCAAACTGTAACGTGACTATCCCACACGACACCCAGGGATGTGCATCCAAAACCAGAGAAGGGGGATGGGTACTCTTACCCCAAAACGTGGACACACACGGTTGGTTGCAGGAAAAAATATTTGCTTTGTGTATGTCCGGTGTTCTGTCGCTATGTACCCGACGTCAAAGTGCCAATGCATGCACAGGACAGAGAGGCACTCCAGCTGATTTCCCAATTAGTTGGAGTGACTTTACCATAGCACATGCGCACATCAGAGGAGCCTTTATTCGACTGGGCATACCATTTCATGGGCACAATTTAATGCTATGCAAACAGCAGAGGGACACCGTATTCGTCATATTGTACCTCGCTGTTGCGCGCGGGTTTACAGTGAGCCACAATCTGACATCTACGGTGTCCCTCCACTCTTTGCATTGCTTTCAATTGTGCCCGTGAAATGGTATCGCCCGTCAAAAAAACCCTTCCTACGATGTGCGCATGTGCTATGGTGACGTTACTCCAGCTGATCCTCAAATCAGCTGGAGTGCCCTTCTTTTCTGGGCATGCGCGGGCAATTTTCGATAAAGGGCACAAATCGATAGAGCACCAGCCCTACTCTGCTTTCTCTTTCTATCCAGTATGCGCCTCGTTGGCACATAAAATGATTTGCTCCTTCCTGTCACACTCCAGCCTTCTGTAAAGGGACAACAAAAGGCTAATACTAGGTCACATTTAGATAGTTACCCTAGCTGCAGTGGCGGTGCATCCATAGAGGGCGCAGGAGCGCCACCCCCTCTCGCTCCTGCACCGCCACTGATCAACAATACACAGATTCATGCATTGCATGAATCTATGTATTGTTGCCGCAGCCCACTTTTCAGATGGCCGGCCCCCTGGTGAGCGCCGGCCATCTGAATAACGGCAGCTGGTTGGCTTTGGAAGTGTCTATCAGAGCCAGCGGCCTGAGGGCTGTAATCGGCTTCCAAATAGTTAACCAGGGGTTAACACTGACAGGCATCCCAGCCAATCCGGTTCACCGGTTCTGGTTACCGGTAACCTGATTGGCTGAAGCCACATCGAGGGCGGGACTACTTTGAGGGATCGTGGAGGAGGATCCAAGGATGGCTGACAGAGAAAGGTAAGTGCCAGTCGGGGTGGGGGAACAATCTGGCGGCATTTTAGGGGCAAATTGGCAGCAATTAATGGGCACAGTGGCGACAATGGCATGGCACAGTGATTGACGGGCACAGTGGCGACAATGGCATGGCACAGTGGCGACAATGGCATGGCACAGTGGTGACAATGGCATGGCACAGTGGCGACAATTGATGGGCACAGTGGTGACAATGGCATGGCACAGTGGCTGCTTTTGAGAGAGTGAGAAACTTGTATAGCGCAACACATGCAAACTGAATCGCCTCAGGGCGCTTGATATCTGTTTCCTACTATACTTTGCCTTCAGAATAGATGGGTTTTGAGTTTTTTTCTGAAGGCCTGGTGATTCACTTCCATTCGGATGCTGGTTGGTAAAGCGTTCCAGAGTTTAGGTCCTTGGACTGCAAATCTACATTCTCCTTTGGACTTGTATCTGGCCTTGGGTATCTGGAGTAGATTTTGGTTGGTAGAACGGAAAACGCGATTGGGGTTGTGACATTTTAATTGTTTACATAGATATTGGGGCGCACTTCCTAGAACACATTTGTGCGTCAGGCAGAGTGTCTTAAACGTAATTCTGTCTTTTACGGGCAACCAATGAAGGGATCTGAGGGAGGGGGAAATTAATTCCCAGGGTTTTTTCCTGTTACAAGTCGTGCGCCCGTATTCTGGACGACTTGTAGACAAGCAATTTGGTACTTTGGTAGTCCGAGGTAAAGGGCGTTTGCATAGTCGAGTCTGGAGTTGATTATTGTTCCCACCACGACTGCTATGTCTTCTTTTGGGATAAAGGGAATAAGTCTGCGTAGCAGGCGCAACAGATGGTGGGATCCGCTGACTACTGAACTTATTTGTGCATCCATTGTCATGTGGGAGTCAAAAGTGACTCGGAGACTTTTGACTTTGGTGCTAGGGGTGATGGTTTGTCCCAAAATGGGCGGGGGGTGTCCAAGTTGTCATGGCAAGACTCTTTTGGCTGGCGTGAAGCAGAAGAAGTTCTGTTTTTGAGCCATTGAGTTTAAGATGACTCTCCATCATCCAATTTTCTATCAGAGTAAGGCATTTCTCTAGTCCGAGATAATGATCCTTTTTATTGCTAATGCGAAAGTAGAGTTGGGTGTCATCCGCGTAGGAATGGTAGAGTAAATTCTGGTTGCTGATGATTTCGAAGAGAGGGCGGAGATAGATATTGAATAGTACGGGCGACAAGGGGGACCCCTGTGGGACTCCGCATGACACGGTACGTTTTTCAGAGGTGAAAGGACCTAGTTTCACTATCTGTGATAGATTTTCCAGAAAAGAGGAGAACCAACGCAGATCGGATTCTGGCACAGTGGCTTTGTTTGGCATGACACAGTGGTGACAATTGATGGGCACAGTGGTGACAATTGATGGGCACAGTGGTGACAATTGATGGGCACAGTGGTGACAATTGATGGGCACAGTGGCAACAATGGCATAGCACAGTGATGACAATTGATGGCATAGCACAGTGATGACAATTGATGGCATGGCACAGTAGCGACAAATGATGGCACAGTGGCTGCGTTTGATGGCATGGCACAGTGGTGACAATTTTATGGCACAGTGGCTGCGTTTGGGCACAGTGGCGTAAATTGATGGGCACTGTGGCGGCAATTGATGGGCACAGTGAGGCTGCAATTGATGTTTTTTTTTTTTTTTCGTTTGTTTGCGCCCCCAAAAATTTGGAGCACCAGCCGCCACTGCCTAGCTGTTATTCTTGCATTTTAAAAAACTGTCTATATTAATGATTACCAAGCTGTATTGATTTGTGATTTTATATCTGCTCAGAATTCAGCTTTAAGCCAGCAGATAAGAAAGAGAGAGATTCAGCTTGATTCGATGAACAATGGAATCTAAGCATGCAAATAGAAGAAAGTAGAAGCTGGGGTGGATTGGGTATTTTTAGCCAGAAGAGGAAAAAAAACTTCCAACTAGCCCTTTGATGGTACAGACTGATTTCCGTCGGCTAAAGAAAGTTAACCATGCAATGTGTGCCATGGTGCCTTATTATTTAGCAGTCATAATGTAGCAAAATGACCCTTCATTCAAGTCTGTGCACTGCAGCACATTACGATGTGGTGAGTTGTGCTGCATAAAAATGCATTATGTATTCATTTTTCATGGCACACTGCAGACCACCTAAACACAACATTGAGGTGTGAACAGGGCACATAAAAAACATTGTTTTTGTTTGTGCCCCTTGTGTTGAGCTTGTTTTGATCGGTGCAGATCAATACAGCTCAAGGGACATGAGATGCACAAACTCTAATGCCGCGTACACACCATCACTTTATGTGATGAAAAAAAACGACGTTTTTAAAAACGTCAATTTAAATGACCGTGTGTGGGGGAAAACGTTGTTTTATGTCTTGTGAAAAACGACAAAAAAAAATTGAAGCATGCTTCAATTTTATGTGTCGTTTTTCAAAACGTCGTTTTTTACTTCACAGAAATTGACCGTGTGTAGCAAAAAACGTTGTTTAAAACAACGTTTTTAAACCCGCGCATGCCCAGAAGCTAGTTATGAAGCGAGCTTCAATGGAAAAAAGTGGTGAACGTAACCTCGCTTTGCTAGAGCATTGTGAAAAAACGATAGTGCGTAGGCGACGTCGTTTTTGAAAATTGAAGTTTCAAAAACGTTGTTTTTTACTTCACAGAAAATGTCGTTTTTTTTCATCACATAAAGTGATGGTGTGTACGCGGCATAAAGGATATGTTTTATTGTGACACACCTTTTCACATCTTCCATCATGATCTTCCTTTTGCGGCTCTTGGCATTCGGTCACATGACCTCTCCAAGCTGCGAAGGAACATGGTGACTGCAGGCCTAAATATGCTATACAGTACCTAACATTTGTCACTGGTTTTCACACCTGAATAATGTCTGAATGGTGAAGCATCTCCACTCAGGCCCTGCAGCTCATCATTATTTATTAGCAGTGGCTTAGGGGCAAATGTGCCCCAGCCCAGTCACCTTCTGAATAGCCATGATGTTAAGTGCTCAGTAGCAGTTGCAATCCCCAATACCACCTGCACATACTTCATACCTGATATATTCAACATATGATACGTTGTGTAATATAACAGTTTATGTCCACCAATAAATACACTGATATATCCTCATATGTTTACATGTGTATAGAATATTGGATAGAAGAAAATCTTGGACTGCCGCACTCCTTAAAACGATGTCTTTATTGTATAAATAAAATCCAAAAAACAACCAAAGCGATGCAGTCAAAATGAAGTGAACAGGAAAAAGGTGTCTGACATGTTTCACATCATGTGATGCTTACTCGTAGCTGAATAGAATATTATGTAATTATTTTATGTTAAAGGTAGATGCATTTATGTATTAATTTTGCTTCCAGGAATAGGGATGCTGACATGGCTGCTGTCTACTATGAACGGGTAGATGTAGAAGGTCATCACTATGGACCCTGGTCTGACCAAAGAAAAAATGCCACTAAAGCTGTAGACCAAGTCCTGCAAAGTCTGGACCAACAAATCCGGGTAATTATGTTCTATTAATTTATTCATTGAAATCTGTGCTTTGCAGCCTGATGTCTAGTACACATGTACGGGATTCCTGGCAGTAAAAAGTCTGCCGGGAATCCCAAGGGGAAAACCGAGAACCTGCTTGGTAACTTTTCCCCTGTACACACAAGAGGTTTTACTGTCAGGAAAACTGCGGTGAGAGCTTTGGCCGGGAATCACCGGCCGTGTGTATGCTCCATCACAGTTTTCCCTATAGGAAAACTGCCGGGAAAAAGACCCCAGGGATCTCGGCGGGAAAAAAGAGAACATGTTCTCTTTTTTTTCCCTGCAGTTTTCCTGTTGGGAAAACTGCGATGGAGCATACACACGGCCGGGATTCCCAGCCAAAAGCTCTCATGGCAGTTTTCCTGCCGGGAAAACCGGTCGTGTGTACGAGGCATGAGGAATGGAATCTGGAAAAAATTGGAGAAGTTGTCTGAAGTCAATCAATGAGATCCCAATGTTTCTCTAAAGCAGGGGGCCCAAAACCTTCCACAGAACAAGACAGATCTGTCCTTAAGGATTTTGGAGTAGAAAATACCACATCTTCACTCGGAGTAGACAATGTCTCAGGCATAATGTAAAAGGTGTAAACCGAGCTAACCCAAATAAGTGGTATATTGCAGCTAGATCCAGAGATCCAGCGCACACCCCACAGGTGTGATGAATCAAGCACACAAACTAATGTGAAACGTGAATGAGTGAAAGAACATGTGAAAAAGAAAAATGAATGAGCGGTGCTGCAATTAAATGATAGTTTGTTTTTTTTTTATTTTCTTCTTTTTTTTTTTTTTTTTTTTTTTTTTTTTTTTTTTTTTTTGCCACTTCAGACTTCACCACAGCGAGAGACTTGCTCATGATTTTATTCATAATTCCGTCTCTACATCTGGTTTAGCATCATTTGTGGTGCATTTCTTATGCCAATTTTTATACTTGTTAATTTTATTTTATTTATTTGTTTGTTTATGTATTATCTTTTTTTTTTTTTTTTTTTTTTTTTTTCACCGTTTAAAACTCACTCTTTTATAGTAAGTACGGAATTTTTAAAAGGTTTTATCTGCGTGACAAAGAAATACCCAGCACCCCATCTCCCCCCTCCCCAACTAAATCCCCCCCCCCCCCTACCCACCCCCTCCCTTGACCACCCCACGACTCCACTATAAGAACTCTTTCCCTTAATTGAAAAATGCGTTCCTATTCCTCTCTCAGGTTTTCTGCGAACCTCCAGGACTTTTTAAATTCCAACCAGGGTACCCATATATCCTTTTCCCCTTCCTTGTGTTTATAGCTCCCGTATTTTAATTTCTCTCTCCTATAAGTGTCCTCTACGGAGTCGATCCACTCCCACATTTGCGGACTTTTCGCGTCTCTCCATTTTATGGGGATCAATCGTTTCGCTGCGTTCAATAAATGAGGGGTCAATGAACCCTTGTACTCCTTCTCTGGAATCTCCCCCCCATGAAAGAGAACTACCCATGGGTTATCTTCCACTTCTTTTTTTGTTATTATCTTTATCAGGGCCAAGATTTTTTTCCAATAAGCTTTAATTTTCAGGCAGTCCCACCATAGGTGTGCCATTGTTCCTCTTGACTCACATCCTCTCCAACATTTCTCTGACTCTCCCCCTCTGAATTTTGCCATTTTATCTGGGGTGGCGTACCACCTCGTCAAACATTTGAAGTTCATCTCGGCAGTTCTTACATCTACTGCCGAGGTGTGAGTCATTTTCAGGATTCTTCCTATGGTCGTTTTCCCCCTTGGGACCCCTAAGTCCGTTTCCCAATTTTGGATGTATTTTAGCGTGACCAACTCTTCCGTTTTCTGCAAGTAATTATAGATTTTAGATATATTTCCTTTTGAGCTTTCGATACTACACAATTGTTCCAATAAGGTGTAATCCTCTTGTGACCTCAAAGGGTGTGGTAGGCGCTTGACGAATGACACTAACTGCAAGTATCTCCACTCGTCGAGCGCCCTTATTCCAATCCTATATTTAATATCGTGAAGTGTCCTAATTTTGCCATCTAGTGTTATATCTTTTAACTGTGTTCTATTTGTGATCCAATTTCCCCCTACTTCTTTTGTCCCTGGAATAAAATATTCGTTTTCTTTTAAATCTATAAAGGGTGAGTTGAATTCTGTTTTTAATTGTTTGTGAAGTCTATCCCAGATCCTCCATGCATTATGAGTTATTGTGTGTGTTGAGGTGTGTAAGGATCTGTGTTGTGGTGGATTCCATATTAATCTCCCTAACTGTGCCCTCGCTAATGTGCATTCAATTTTTATCCATCTTTTGTCCTGTGATTCTTTAGCCCATTCTATAACCCTTGAGAGAACCGAAGCATTATAATACAATCTGATGTCGGGTACAGCTAAGCCTCCCTTTTTCTTGGCCCGTTTTAGAATTTGAGCAGACACCCTGTGTTTTTTATTATTCCAGATATAGTTCATTATGAGGGAGTTAATTATTTTAATAAATGACGGTGGTAGGTATATTGGGACCATTTGGAACTTGTATAGGATTTTTGGGATGAGAACCATTTTCACTACATTTATCCTCCCGAACCACGAAATAGGTCTATTGAATATGTTTTTAATTTCCCTTTTTATTTCGTTGAGCAGGGGGATAAAATTTATTCTATATATTTTCTTGATGGTATTTGCCAGTTTTATTCCCAAATATTTTATTTCTTTTTGCCATTTAAAATTATATTTCTTCCGCAGATATTGTTCTTCTTCTTTAAGAATATTGATATTTAAGATCTCCGTCTTTTCTGTATTCATTTTGAAGTTTGACACCTCACCATATTGTTTTAAAGTAGCTATTAACTTCGGGAGAGTAACTCTTGGGCTACTTATATAAAATAAAATGTCGTCTGCGAAGGCGGATAATTTGTGCTCATCTTCTCCAACCTCTATTCCATATATTTCTGGATTTTGTCGGACCATTGCCAGCAGGGGTTCCAATGATAAGACAAAAAGAAGAGGGGACAGGGGACAGCCCTGCCTGGTTCCATTTCTCATCTCGAAGGGTGCGGATAAAGATCCATTGATCTTGATCCTAGCGCATGGGTGGAAATAGAGCGTTTTGATCCATTTAATCATCCTTGGGCCAATTCCTATACATTCTAGTGTTTGTATCAGGAACCCCCAGTCTACCCTGTCAAACGCTTTTTCAGCGTCTACTGACAGGAATAGACCAGGGGTTCCTCTTTCTTTGATCTGCTCCATGAGAAGAAGTGCCCTGACCCCATTGTCCTTTCCCTCCCTCCCAGGTATGAAACCAACCTGGTCTGGGTGGACAATGGCAGTCATCACCCCCTTCATTCGTTCGGCCAAAATTTTTGCATACAGTTTGGTATCTGCATTCAGGAGTGAGATAGGTCGGAACCCTGAACAGTTCGTATTGTCCTTTCCCTCTTTTTTAATGACAGTGATCGTAGCTGTTAATGCCTCTCTACTCATCTCATAGTCTCGCCCCAACCCATTGAAATATTGACATAGTCTAGGGACTAAGATAGTACTAAACCTTTGTATGTAGGCCGACGTGAAGCCGTCTGGTCCCGGGCTTTTCCCATTGGGGGTATTTTTTAAGACCTCACTTATCTCCTGTTCAGAAATACGTTCCTCCATTCTTTCCATCTCAAATTCTTCTATCCTCGGTAGATTAGTTTGCCGTAATACTTCCCTGATCTTATCCTGTTTTTCGGCAGGGTCCCTGATCTTCTGTTGGACATTGTATAGTTTTTCGTAATAGCTTCTGAAGGATTCTGCTATTTTATTTGTCGCGTATACTAAGTCCCCATCCCCATTCCTGATTTTTTCGATAAAATTCCTGGTTTTCTTTTTTCTTACCATTCTGGCCAAGTTTTTACTAGGTTTATTTCCCCAGACATATCTTTCACTCTCTATCCTGTCTATGAAATTCTTGGTTTCTTGCCCGGCCAGGGCTTTATATTCATCCCTTGTTAAAGTTAACTTGCGGAGTGTTTCCCTCTTTTGGCCCTGTAATTTATGTTCCTGTTCCAGCCTATATATCTCCTCTTTTAATGTTTTTAATTTACTCCTTCTTATTTTATTTTTCTTTGCCCCTTCTGCAATAAATATCCCTCTTATATACGCTTTGTGGGCATCCCACAGAGTTGCTCCTGTGATTCCCTCCTTGTCATTCTCCCGAAAATACCATTCCAATTCTTTCTGTACTCTCTCGACCACAACCTCGTCTCTCAACAGACTTTCATCCAATCTCCATTCAGGTAGAATGCTTTTTTGTATGGATGTGCTTATTTTCATGGTTATAGGGGCGTGGTCTGATAGCGTTATGATTTCACAACTTGCTTCGACCACCCTCTCCAAAAGTCTATGATCTACGAGGACGTAGTCGATCCTCGAGTACGTCCCATGCACAGGGGAAAAAAACGTATAGTCTCGGGTCTTGGGGTTAAGGATTCGCCAGACATCCACCATTTGGTTTTGTATCATTTGTTTTTTCAGTAGCTTAAGGTGCTCACCGTTATTCCCCTGAGCATGGGACGTACTATCGAGGCTCGGGCACATACAGAAGTTAAAGTCCCCCATCAGCACCACATGTCCCTCTTCAAAATTTTTTAATTTTCTGAGGATTTTACTCATATATTTAGCCGAATTCACGTTGGGTGCATACACATTTGCCAGAGTGTAGTCCTCCTCTCCTAGTTTTATTTTCAAGAACAAGAATCTCCCCTCCGGATCATTCAATCTGTCCACCAGTGTGTATCTAACTCCTCTTGAAAATCCTATGGCAACCCCCCGAGATCTCGATGAGACTGTATCTCCATAATACCAGACGGGATATTCAGATGAAAACAGCTTTATATTGGACTCTAAGGTAATGTGGGTCTCTTGTAGGTAGGCAATGTCTACTTTATACTGCGTAAGTTCGGCAAGAATTTTATGTCTCTTAATATGGGAGTTTAGTCCTTTTACATTATATGATAAGAACTTAATATCTGTCATTTATCTCTCTTTTTTTTTTTTTTTTTTTTTTTTTCTTTGAGTTTGAAAAGAATTCTTGTGGAGTCGTTCAGATGGTCCCCCTCCCATTACCCTCCCTTCCCCCACCTCCCTTGTCCCCCCCTCCCAATTCCCCATCCCCCCCTCCCCTCCCTGGCCCACTATTGGCCTGGGAGCCGCTGGTAGAAGACTCGTCATCTTCATCCTCGGCTCCTCTTTCGTGGTGGTGCTCAATGCACTCCATTGACTCCTCCTCCCTCTCCCTCCCCCCCCCCCGATCAGCCCCCTGATATTCTAGGCTAACCCATGCCCCACTAGCCCACCCACTCCGGTAAATCTGGAACTGTCAAGTCCATTTTTAAGCAGAAGTCTTTGAGTTCCTCCGGGAACCTAAGTCGTGCAGTTTTACCCCCCTTTATGCCTATAAGGCACGCCGGAAAACCCCAATGATATTTTATGTTTTGTGCCCGCATCTGCTCTAAGAGGGGTTTCAGGTGTCTTCTCCTTTCTAGCGTTTCTTTCGACAAATCAGAAAATATCTGTAGTTCAGTCTCTCTATATTTCAGGGGGGGTTTCCCCCTAAGCCGTCCCCAAATTTCTGCTCTATCGATATAGTTCCTGAAACGTACTACTACATCCCTAGGACCAGATCTTTCTGTTTGTTGGGGGTTCCCGACTCTGTGAACTCTATCGATCTTGAGGGGCTTGGCTTCTACTGATCTCTCCAGTAGGGGATTAAAAATTGTATTCATGATATCTCTGAGATCTTCATCCCTATCTTCTACCACCGATCTGATTCTGAGGTTCTGTCGCCTGTTGCGATTCTCCTGGTCCTCGATCCTATATGCAGTCAATCGCTGATTTTCGGTCAGGGCCTTTACTTGCTTTTTCAGGGAGTTAATTTCCTGGTCCTGTTCTTCTATTCTCCTTTCCGTCACGACCACTCTTTCGCGCAGCCCTCCGAGATCTATTCTTACCTTGTTAATTTCTGTCTTTATAATATTTTCCATGACGTTTTCCATCCTCTGCAACATTGCGCTCATCTCTGCCTTTGTAGGGGGATGTGTATCTTGGGCTAGCTCCTCTGCAATTGTTTGCTCTTGTTCGCTTTCTAGTGTCGTTTCACTTCTAGAGCTCTCCGCACTATCTACCCCTTTCTTTTTATCGCTCTTCTTCTTTTCAGTCTTCTTTGCGAGTCCTGGACTTTTAAGGGTCCCTTCTTGAGTCATATATTGCTGAATGGAGCTATTCCCCGAATTATTCTTAGTTGGTTTAGTAGTACCGCCTCTCGTAGCTTTATTCATTTTATTGGAGGGTCTTATTCTCTTCCCCAGTTTGAAAGCAGCAACAAGAGAGAGGTCCGTAAGGAGGGGCCTAAGAAAGGGGGGACCCCAGTGCGGAGGTGTCACCACTGCCAGTCTACCCCTTTTCCCATTCAGGTTTTATCTGTACCAATCACTCAATAACTATTATGGTCAGTCCTGCCGTATCTTCCCGCTAATCCTCTTATGCTGGGTGTGCCAGTGATGTAGTTTAGGGGTATTTTCCTCCTTGCTCTGGAATGTCCACCAAATCAAGTGGTAGACTGCTATAGGTTAGCCACCTTGTCCGTAACCATTATACCCCCGCCCAGAGTCTCTACACTGGGTTATGCTCCCCTACAGTCCTGTGGAATTTTATACTATGGCCACACAATGTATGAGGGTTTTGCACTCCTTAGTCAGTTCAAGGCTTCACACCATTTTATCTCTCTTCCTCTTTGGTCACTGCGTTACATCGCGGTCCAGACTAACTTATACGGACTCCCAGGATCAAGGCAATTATTGCATTATGCCACAGCCCCTAATCCTTATCAGTACTCCCAAGATCAAAGGAAATGTTTGCATATTATCACAGTTCCCTAAGACAAGGCACATATTGCATTATGTTGCAGTCCAGATTAAGTCTCAGTTCTCTCAAAATTAAGACTGGTAGTATAAATATTTCAGGGGGGACATAAAGACAGGGAAGCTCTTAATATTTCATTTCCCTGTCTCCCGTTCTAGAGCACTATCTTAAGCGCAGGAATTTTACCAGCCTTATACCCGCCTCTCTCAGTCACCTGTAGGATTTTCACAGATGATGTCCAAAAAGCTTAAACATTTATGGCCCCCCTTTGTAACATGTGAATTCCTCCTCATCAGGCCACTCAATCTCCGGTGCCTAGTTCACAGGTTCTGCCCGGAATCTCTGCCTAGCGTCCATCCCTTGGGCTGCCTATCCAGGGGGACTAACTAATTAGAATCCTCTTGCGCATCTGTCAATTACAGTTCCCTTTTCAAAATATATCAGAAGGTGATAGTTATAGAAACAAGAAAGGAATTCAACTTAATAGCAAGGGAGAGATACAGATGGGGAAATAAAACGAGCAAACATCTGGCTCGGATGGTAAAAAAAAAAAAATCAAGGAACTATATTGACAAAATTAAAAATAATAAAGGGGAGGTACTACATACAACAAAAGATATCGCCGAAACATTTAGACTATATTACGAAAAACTATACTCAGTAAAACAAAAGAACTGGCAGAAAGGAGAGAAAGAAAAAAAGATTGAAACTTTTTTAAAAGAGGCAAAACTTCCAAAAATTAGTCAATTAGAGGCCGAGGAGATAGATAGACCAATCACGGAAAACGAAATTAAAAGAGCATTGACGAGCTCAGCCTCAGGCAAAAGCCCAGGCCCAGATGGCTTTACAATAATGTATTACAAAAAATGTAAAGAGATATTACTACCAAGGATATGCCAGTACTTTAATGGCCTAGGGAAAAAATACAAACTAAGTAAGGAGGCCTCTGAGGCAACTATCACTGTGATCCCAAAAGAAGGCAAGGACATTGAGAGCTGCTCGGGTTACCGACCGATATCCTTGCTTAATACGGACATAAAATTGTTCGCAAGGGTATTGGCCGGGAGAGTCAGGGAGGTAATGACTAAACTGGTACACCCAGATCAGACGGGTTTTGTTCAAGGGCGAGAGGGGAGAGACAACGGAGTAAGAACACTTTTGATAATCCGGAGACTGAGAGAAATGAGATCCCCAGGTTTACTCCTGTCGATAGACGCAGAGAAAGCGTTCGACAGGGTAGACTGGGGATTTATGCTAGCTACCCTAAAGGACATGGGGTTTGGCCAGGAGATGAGAAATTGGGTGGATACCCTATATCAGTCCCCTAGGGCCAAAATAAAAATAAACGGTAGCCTTTCGCAAGCATTCCAAATGAGAAATGGAACGAGGCAGGGTTGTCCCTTGTCACCACTACTGTTCGTGATTTCAATGGAACCATTTCTAGCTAAGGTCCGAAATTGCCAAAAAATAAAAGGGACTAAAATAGGAGCGGAGGAACATAAGCTCGCAGCCTTCGCGGACGATGTCCTCTTCTATCTAACTGATCCCAAAACATCAATCCCTAACCTATTAAATCTATGCAATGAATACGGGGAACTCTCTAACTTTAAATTAAATATCACTAAAACAGAGATCATGAGTATAAACATAAGAAAGACAGAAGAAAAACTCTTGAAAGAGAACTACCGCTTTGCTTGGGTAAGGAAACTGAAGTATCTAGGGATTCTACTAGCTAAATCAATTAAAAAAACCTATACGATAAACTTTATCCCATTGTTAAATGAAGTTAAGAAAGAAACAAAAAGGGTGGAAAACAGAGCAATATCGTGGATAGGACGAATCAATTACTGTAAAATGGTTATCATGCCCAAGATCTTATACAAATTTCAGATGATCCCTATAGCCCTACCAAGAACGCTGCTGTCAGCCCTCAACAAATTAATTATGAATTATATATGGAAAAATAGGAAACATAGGATATCACTTCAGACATTAAGACAACCAAAAAAAAAGGGAGGGCTTGCTGTTCCGGATGTTAGGAGATACTATGAGGCGGTTATGTTAACAAGAGTGGTGGAGTGGGCCAGAGTCAACACAGAAAAGAGGTGGGTAAGCTTAGAAAACGAAATAACACAGGTAAGGTTGGATAAGATTATATGGAACCCTCCCCAATTTAGGACACTAGATACTAATGCACATGAGATAACAAAAAATGCACTCAAAATATGGGATATAGTTTATAAAAAAACGGTGAAGGAATATAATTCACCCCTTTTAGCACTGAAAGATAACGATTACTTCGCACCGGGTAAGACACAAATAGGGGGGCACTGGATCAAAAAAGACACGGCACAATTAAGGGATATAATGAATGGGGATCACATTAAAACACTGCAGGAGTTAAAATTCAATAAAAATTTTATGGAAATTAATGAATGGAGGTATCAGCAGCTAAACCATTTCATTCAGGATCTCCCACATCCATTGAGATCAGAGGATCAGTTGTCGGAATTGGAAAAAATTTGTACGATAGAAAGAACCAAAGGAACCATTTCTATACTATACAAGATCCTACTGAAAATAGGAGAGCGGAGTATACCCCCTTTCATTGAAAAGTGGGAAAGGGAATTAGGCTCACAGAGAGATAAGGCCACAATAGAGAGAATGTTGACCCTGACACACTCCTCCGCGGTAGATAGCCGTACGGCTGAAATGAGCTTTAAATGTATCGCGGGGTGGTACATGACACCAGACAAATTAAAAAAATTTGACGAAGAGCAGACAGGGGAATGCTGGAGGGGTTGTGGATCACCAGGAAATATGGCTCACCTTTGGTGGGAATGCCCAAAGATAAAAAAGTACTGGGAAAACATACTGGGTTGTGTGGAAGAGATTACAATGAAAAAGATTAAGATAGACCCATGGGTGGTCCTATTCCATGGGGGAGATGAAGGCATAAAAAGGTATAGGGAAACACTTACACCGCATCTCTTAAACGCCGCCAAGAGATTAATCCCAAGGAGATGGCAAGATACAGAGTGCCCCCAAACCTGGGAATGGATCGATGCGGTCGAAGAAACATACAAAATGGAAGAACTGAAAGAAAGCTTAGAGGGAAATAACATACTACAAAGTATAAAATGGGATAACTGGAGGACCTTTAAGAGATCATGGAGTTACGCAGAAAAGTTAAGGGAAGAAGCCTAAAAGATTTTCTAGAAGAAATCAGAAAGAATTAGAGGTTTTTGAGCACGTCTAGGGTGAGACGGGGGGGGAGGGGGGGGGGGGGGGGAAGGGGGGGTAAAAATTGAGAAGGATATACTTTGCGAGGTCTTCCTTAGTCTGTTATGCTTAAGCAGATAGTGGAAACATACCCGTATATATTTACACTTATATATATAAAAAAAAAAAAAAAAAAAAAAAAAAAAGAAAGAAAACACATGTAGAAAAGCGACACTGATGATGCAAAACCAAATTAGAGATGCAATGGGCTGGCACGCAGATCATGAGCATTAAAAAAGCACTCTATGAGGTGGAGTCTGAAGTGAAAAAAAAAAAAAAAAGAAAAAGAAAAAAGAGAAAAAAAAAAACAAAAAAAAAAAAAAAAAAAAGAAGGTGATAGTTATGCCATTAGTATGACTAGCTTCATTAATTTTCACGGCAGATCCTTCATTACAGCAGAACTAAAAATAATATGTCCATTGCTTCATTAAATTTTCACAGCAGACCCTTCCTTACAGCAGAGCTATAAATACTATGTCCATTGACCATATGTTTCTGTCGATCTCCCCAGAAGCTCTTTCAATTTATACCTCACAAATGGGATTTAGCTGATTACACAGTTCCTTCACACCAAACCAGACAAGTTATGAAAGGGGGGGGGGGGTATCCCCGGGGGGGAGGGGGGGATCGGGAAGGCACCCGACCCAACTCGGCTCTACTGAGCGTCTCACCCAACCTCAGGACCCACGCATTGAGCCCGCCTTGCTGCTCCGACTTCCTCTGCTGCTCTCTTCCTCCTCGTATGCAGCAGCTGTGCCTGAGCCCGCGGGATCGCCGCTGTCGCCACCTGTTCACCTGCGTCCCAGGTGCGTCCTGGGTCTCGGGTCCTGACTTGGCAAGGATCGTATTTTGCGGGGTTACGTCTCCGGCTCCGGTCTTCAGGATGTCAGCCTCTCACGCTGTCATCCTCCGGACGGCTGCTGGTATCTTCGGATCCCCGCCGCTCGCTGCCTCGCGCCATGGAGTGCTCCGGCACCTCCCACCCTCACCACGTCACGTCCTTCACGTCCGCATCACGTGAGCCTTAAAGGTGTTCTAATCGGGTTGAGGTAAGGACTCTGTGCAGACCAGTCAAGTTCCTCCACCCCAAACTCGCTCCTTAAATGATAGTTTGAATAGAGAACTAAGTGAAAATGTGAAAGGAAAACAAATTAATGCGTAACCTAAAGTCGCATACTGAGCGACTGATAGATGTGTATATATAGGTGTTTTTAAATGTGAAAAAAACTAAAATACACAAATATGATACTGAAGGTAATTCCTAAATTAGTGAAACAATTATTCAAAACCGAAACACCCAACATTGGATCTGACCCTCAGAGATCGTGACAGATCATACGAGTCCATACAAACATGGCTTAATAAGAGGGCACTGATGGGAAACAAGGTGGCAGTCCAAAAAAATGTAGCAAAAAACAACAGCAACAGGAAGATGAAGTCCATACGGGTTACACCACTCTGACAGCTGGATTGCAGATAATTCACTACAAATCTTCAAACACTAGGCACTTCTCCTACATAGATAAGGTGGCAGCTTACCGGAACGTAGATGAAAATCAGCTCCGCACAAGCAGGGTAATTCCTCTGGCTCCAATCTTCCACCGGGGACGACCTTGATTATGGTCCCGGGACCTTCAAGATGGATCGCTGGAATCCTGGATGCACACTCACCTCTCAGTGGAGGGGGTTTTCAGTAAGCGATACGTGAAGTGTTGCAAAAGAAGAGAAAGAACTTCATGGTGCAGTAAAAAAGAACTTGCTCTTTATTATTTGAGCAGGTAACTGACATCAAAAAGGTTTACAACGATCTCCAAAACAAAACACTCTGCCAGTAGCTCGGCTCACGCCTGACTAGCAGGTGTGTGTAAAAGTCTGAGTCCTTAGCTCCACCCGACGTGGCGTTTCTACGTAAGAGGTGTCTACTGGGAAAGGAGGCTGAGGGATCAGACGTCCAGCATCATTAAATATTCTAGCAGGAGACGTGACACCGGAAGGAGGCACATACTGAAAGCCAGCCCGTTGTCACCCATCTTGCAGAATTGGGAGACCTCAATCAGCCTGGTTATGGCAGACGGTCCTACACACAACGGTCCTCAATCCTTATTTATTATATATAAAAAACTTTATTTTAAAAACCCTTGTAAAAAAAACTCTTTTTAAAAAACGGACTTTAACAAGTCAAACATATAAAAAGACCATATATCAGGGGTTGTAAACCAGATTGCACACAGCCCATGAGCTAGTATCTGCTAGTACCAAAAGGGTGCTGTTTAATCAAAAAATTGCACCCCTCCCTGCTTCCACCCCAAAATGTTCCAAGGGAGCACCCCACATAGTGTTAAGTACTAGTCAATGTGCAAACACACAGAATTCCCGCATACATATAAAAACAATAAGGGCAAGATCCACAACGAACTTGCGGCGTATCTATTGATACGCCGCGTAAGTTCTACGATGCGCCGTGGTATCTTTGTTTTGTATCCACAAAACAAGTGTTATGCCCCTCACTACACGTGACTGATGTGTATTCGGGCACACTGATAACTCTTCTCATACTAATGCATTCCAGTAGGCGCAAAATCCTTATGAACTTTTATTAGCACAAGACAGAGTAAAACTGTAATAGATACAAACAGATTACAATTAATAAACAATAATACAATAAGAGCCTCCCTATCTATCTATCTAGAGAGACAAAGTTGCACGTACCGTAGATGCATCGATATGGCTGACGTGAGAAAGAACTCAGCAGACATGTGCTTGCTTGGAAGGAAAAATGGAAAAGAAGCCTCTGGAGGTGCTGCAAAGCCTCATGGGATAGAAATACGGAAGCTTGCATGGACCAAATTAATGAACTATTCTAGCTGACTATATTAACATAGAACAGGTGCAATTAAACAGAAAGTCCACTAGATGGCAGCATTGATTTAATTCAAACTAAAGTCAAAACTATGAAGACGATGAGCCTTATGAATGAAGGCATGACACTCCTCGCCTGGTTTCCCACGGATACCACACATCATGGCACTCTGGAGGAGAGTAACAAAACAAGTTCGGAAACAGGTCTGAGGAAAAGTTTAGGCTGGCCTTGCCTAATGACTTTGAGTTCAACTTTCCTGACGTGTCCATCTTCACTGGGAAACACTTGGGTTATCAGACCCAAAGGCCACTCGTTTCTCCTTGATTGAGAGTCTTTCATGAGAACAATGGCACCAGGCTCTAAGTTGGGCTTGCTGTCTTGCCATTTGTTCCTGGTCTGTAGATTAGACAAGTATTGTTTCTTCCATTTGTTCCAAAAGGTGTCAGCTAACACTTGTACTCTTTTCCATTGACATCTGTATAAGTCCTTTGGGTCGAGATTGACAGAAGGAGCTGTGATCACCTCGACTTTCTGAGTGAGCAAAGTGGAAGGTGTAAGCAGGAAAGGATCTTCAGGATCGTTGGGTATAGATGTCAAGGGTCTGGCATTCATTATAGCTGATACTTCAGCCATGAAGGTTGTCAGAGTCTCATGTGTGAGTTTTGAAGTTCCCAATTGTAGAAACATTGAATCTAGGATTCTTCGAGCTATACCAATCATACGCTCCCAGGCACCTCCCATGTGAGAAGAGTGTGGGGGGTTAAATGTCCATGTACAACCCTGTTCTGAAAGGTATCTCTCAACATATTCTGTGTCAAGGTTTGAAGTGATATTCAATTCTTTGCAAGCTCCAACAAAGTTGGTTCCTCTATCAGAGCATATGTGCTTGACAGGGCCTCTAATAGAGATGAAACGTCTCAGGGCATTGATGAAGCTGGATGTGTCTAAGGACTCAATTACTTCTATGTGTACAGCTCTGATGCACATGCAAGTAAACATGACAGCCCAGCGTTTGCTGTTGGCACTGCCTCCTCTGGTTTGACGTGTGATGACAGCCCAAGGCCCAAACACATCAAGACCGACGTTTGTGAAAGGGGGTTCTGTACTGAGACGGTCTGCAGGAAGGTTGGCCATTTTCTGGGTTTGGAAAATACCACAAAGCTTACGACAGGTGATACATTTGAAAATGGTTTTACTCACAAGTCTCTTGGCTCCCACTATCCAGAGTCCAGCCACACGCAAAGCTCCTTCCGTGAACAAACGTCCTTGATGTTTTGTCTGTGAGTGGTAGTGTTCCACAAGTAAAGAAGCAACATGGTTATTTGGTATTATGACAGGATTGCTTTCACCAGTATCAAGTCCTGCATTTGAGATGCGCCCTCCAACTCTTAACAGTCCTTCATTGTCTATAAAGGGGTTGAGTTTCCTTAGAGGACAGTTCTTTGGAATGCTCTTGTTATATTGAAGACATTCTAGTGTTAGTGCATAAGTCTCTTGTTGGATACAGCGGATGATTACATTTTTTGCTTCTGTGAGCTCATCTACTGTATATGGCTTGTGGCAATAATGCCAACCTTTGCAACAACTTGGTCTTGTAGGGGTGCCTTTAAAGGATCTGGCTATGTGAACCAAGCAAGCTGTAGCTCTTTGTAAGGATTTCCAAGTGGAGAACTTATCGAAGCGCTTGGATCCCAACAGTTGGTTAGAAATTGTTGTATGTAGTGTGGAAACCTGAGGACGGATGTCTGAGTCAGATTCAGGTTCTAACAGTGCATAAGTCTCCCTTTGTGGAGTGGTAGGCACTGACTTGTACAGGAAGGGTGGTCCTGTGAGCCATGTAGTGTCTTTGAGACGGGATGCTGGCACAGACCTTGTGGCATGATCTGCTGGGTTATGATCAGTTGAGACATAACGCCACTGGGTGGGCTGTGTAGACTTCCTGATCCTTAGGACTCTGTTGTGTACATAGACATAGAATCTCCTACTTTCGTTGTAAATGTAGCCCAACACTACCTTGCTGTCTGTGTAAAACTCTGTATCGTCGAGTTCTATATCCATCTCAGATGTAATAAGTTCTGCTAGTTCTACTGCTAATACAGCAGCACACAGTTCCAATCTTGGAATGGTGGTTTCAGGACATGGTGCTAGCTTGGCCTTGCCCGTAACGAACCCAATATGAATTTGGCCCTCGATGTCTACTGACTTGAGGTAGGTTACTGCTCCTATTGCTTTGACTGAAGCATCGCAGAATACACATAACTTTCTAGACTGAACCCTTTCAGGAGGAAAGTGGGTGTATGGTCTATGTATGTGTAGGTTAGATAAAGTCTTTAAAGAGTCTCTCCATGTTACCCATAATGTCTCTTTCTCAGGAGGTAGTGGAGAATCCCAATCACATGTGTCTGCAGTAAGCTCTCTAAGCATAATCTTACCTTGGACGGTCACCGGTGCTGCGAACCCGAGTGGATCATACAGGCTGTTGATGGTGGATAGGACACCTCGCCGAGTGAAGGGTTTTGGCTCTTGGTCGACCTGAAAGGTAAGGGTGTCAGTCTTGAGGTCCCAGTTGAGTCCTAGGCTGCGTTGCATAGGAAGGGAGTCTGTAGCTAAGTCCAGATCTTTGAAGTCACTGGCATAATCTTGAGAAGGGAAGGCCTCCATGACGACCTTGCTGTTTGATGCTATCTTATGCAGTCTAAGATTTGAAGAGGCAAGTGTGCTTTGAGTCCTCTTGAGTAGACTTATTGCAGCTTCAGGTGAAGAAAGTGATTTCAGACCATCATCTACATAAAAGTCTCTTTCAATAAACTGTGTAACGTCTTTCTCACCTTCTTGAGCGGATAGCTTAAGTCCGTAGATGGCAACAGCAGGGGATGGACTGTTACCAAAAACGTGCACTTTCATGCGGTATTCTGTAATGTCTTTAGTAGGGTCATTGTCTTTGAACCATAGGAATCTCAAGAAGTTCCTGTGTTCTTCCTTGACTTGGAAGCTGTGAAACATTTGCTGTATGTCTGCAACTATGGCAACTGCTTCCTTGCGGAACCTGATGAGAACACCAAGAAGTGTGTTGTTGAGATCTGGTCCCTTTAGGAGGACATCATTTAGTGAGACCCCTTCGTGCTGAGAGCTGGAGTCAAACACTACCCGGATTTTACCTGGCTTCTTGGGGTGGTAGACACCGAAGATTGGTAGGTACCAGCACTCTTCTTTGTCTTTTAAAGGTGGGGCTATCTCAGCATGGTCATCCTCAAACATCTTACTCATGAATGAGAAGAAATGCCCTTTCATTTCTGGCTTTCTTTGAAGATTGCGTTTAAGGGAAGAAAAGCGCTTTAAAGCTTGTTCTCTGTTGTTAGCAAGGCAGGGTCTCTGTGCTTTGAAAGGCAGGGGTGCTACCCAGCTGTTTTCATTGTTTTTGTGGAATCCCTGTCTCATTATTTCCAAGAAGATATGATCTTCAATTGATGGGGCAAGTTTGTGATCTTCTTTAGTCCCTTGGAAAACTGAGCATCCTAAACGATCTCTGTCTTCATCACAAAGAAGATTAGCGGTGTAAGGGATGGAATGAATTACACTGGCAGGCTTCACTCTTAAGAGGAATCTGTTGGTACAAGGCTGAAATAAGGATGGACGCCCACCCTCTAGTGTCTTTGTAAAGAGAGAGTTCATGCTGGTTGGTTTGTGAACACTCCCTAGGCATACGTTGCCTATGATGACCCATCCGAGATCTAGCTTCTGGGCATAGGGGGAGTTGTGGGGACCATTGATTTGTTTTCTCACCTTGTGAACTCTGATGATGTCCCTCCCAAGGAGAAGTGCTATCTCAGCCTGGGGATCCAGTTCAGGGATGAGGTGTGCTATGCCCTTCAGATGTCTGTGATGAAGTGCCGCCTCTGGTGTAGGGATCTCCTCTCTTTCAGTTGGGAACTGATTGCACTCGATTAGAGTTGGCAGAGGCAGGGTTGTCTGACCATCAAAGGATTCGATTTTGTAACCGATGGCTCTTCTCCCAGTTTCTTCACTTACCCCTGTACAAGTCTTGAGTAAGTATGAAGAGTTTGCTTCCTTGATTTTGAAGGTGTCAAAGAAGGTTGAGCTGGCGAGTGATCTGTTGCTTTGATCGTCCAGGATCATGTATAGCTTCACTGTTTTTTCTCTGTGGCCTGTGGGGTAAACTGTAACAAGACAAATCTTGGAGCAGGATTTGTTAGACGAACCTTCTCCACATACTTGGGTGCACTGGGGTGTAACTACAGGAGGTCCTGTGTCTTGTTGCTCCCCGCCGTGCTCTTCCACCTGGAGTGAGGGGGTAAGAGTCCATGGCGCTGGCCCTGGATGTAGAGCTGTGTTGTGTTCTGTGCTGTTACACTCGGAGCAGTTGATGCTCACCTTACAGTCTTTACCGATGTGAGAAGTTGATGCGCAGCACCTGTAACAAATTCTGTTTTCTTTGAGGAAGGTTCTGCGATCTTGGAGAGTCTTTTCTCTAAAACCTCTGCACTTTGACAATGAATGAGGCTTCTTGTGAAGAGGGCACTCTCTGCTTGGATTCTCAGCTGGAGATACACTTGTTTTGCGTACTGCAACAGGTGTGACTTTGAAGTTGCGGGTTAGAGCAGGCTTACTTGGCCTAGGGAGAGCAGAGTCAGATGATGAGATGTCAAAACTAGGATCATTTTTAACCTTTGCTTGATGGCGAATAAAGTCCACAAAATAAGAGAATGGTGGGAAGGGAACGTTGTGCCTTTGCTTGTAGTTGGAGCCTCGTGTAATCCAGGCTTCTTGAAGGCTGTAAGGTAGCTTCTGCACTATAGGGTTAACACCACGGGCTGTGTCCAGAAAGGCAAGGCCTGGCAAGTCTCCTTCTGATTTGGCTATTTGGAGTTCTGTCACTAGGTCACTCAATTCTCTCAGCTTCTGGTAGCCTTTGTTAGAAATCTTGGGAAAGTCCTCTATTCTTTTAAAAAGAGAGTTTTCTAGAACTTCTGGGGAACCGTAACATTCGTCAATCCTCTCCCATATCATGCTCAGCCCTTTGGTTGGGTAATTAATGTTAATGTCTCTGATTCTCCTTGCATGCTCTGATGACTCATTGCCCAGTGATTGGACTAAGAGATCGGCTTCCTCACTTGCTTTAAAACCAAGATCCTTAATTGCATTTCTGAAGGACGAACGCCATGCTCTATAACTTTCAGGGCGATCGTTAAAATTTGCAAGTCCTTTTGCTAACAGTTCACGTCGTGCTAAGAGCTTGAAGAAATCTGACATACCTTGATCGTTGTGTGAGTAGCCAGGGGGCGCTTTGTTGTGCCAGGAACTTGTGGAGTAGATGCGGTCATCAGAGATGCTGTCGCTGGGTCTTTTAACTTGTTGTTCTTCATTTTCGACTTGGTCAACTGTGGCGTAGTGCTTTGATAGCCTGGATGCAGAATGTGCTGAAAAATGACTAAGTGCAGGTTTACTTTCTTGCTTGATATAAGGCGTGTGAATGGCGGGAGTTGATTCCGCTCTTGGCGCTGTAAGCGGGCAGTTGTCTGGTTTGGCGTGTCGCCGCACATATTCTGAGGTACGCTCTGTACTGTCATGAGGAACGGATTCTTCCCCTAGCACGTTGCTGCGCCGCTCACTGGTGGGCTTTGCAAGTTCTTCTAGGATGTCTGCCTCGGCTGCAGCAGCCGCTGACTCCTTCTCTGCAGCTAGTTTCTCTAATGCAGTTTCCATGCGTAACTTCTCTAATGCAGTTTCCATGCGTAACTTCTCAGATTCAGTTTCCATGCGTAACTTGTCTAATTTGATTTGCATCTCTTTTTCAGCAAACCTAGCCTTTACTTCGGCCTCTTTTGCTGCAAAGTCAGCTTTCACCTTGGCAGATTCTGCCTTTGCGCGGGCAATGGCGATTGTTTCGCTTTTCACTGACCTCCTTGAGCTCGTGGAGTAAACTTCTGACCTTGTCACGAGGTGCTCTGACTTTGTCTGCGACATGGTGTCTAGCTGTATATGGAAGCTGATAACTTTGATGTCTCTTTGGCGTTCTATGTGGTAGCTGTGCTTAGAAGCCTTGGTTTCTATGGCGTTCTGTATGCTGGCCGTGCTTAGAAGCCTTCGTTTTGCTGGAAGTTCTGTATGCTAGCCATGTTTAGAAGCCTACGTTTTACTGTTATGCCCCTCACTACACGTGACTGATGTGTATTCGGGCACACTGATAACTCTTCTCATACTAATGCATTCCAGTAGGCGCAAAATCCTTATGAACTTTTATTAGCACAAGACAGAGTAAAACTGTAATAGATACAAACAGATTACAATTAATAAACAATAATACAATAAGAGCCTCCCTATCTATCTATCTAGAGAGACAAAGTTGCACGTACCGTAGATGCATCGATATGGCTGACGTGAGAAAGAACTCAGCAGACATGTGCTTGCTTGGAAGGAAAAATGGAAAAGAAGCCTCTGGAGGTGCTGCAAAGCCTCATGGGATAGAAATACGGAAGCTTGCATGGACCAAATTAATGAACTATTCTAGCTGACTATATTAACATAGAACAGGTGCAATTAAACAGAAAGTCCACTAGATGGCAGCATTGATTTAATTCAAACTAAAGTCAAAACTATGAAGACGATGAGCCTTATGAATGAAGGCATGACAACAAGATACGCCTGAATGTGGGGTAGATCCGACCGGCGTACGTCTTAGTACGCCGTCGGATCATAGGTGCATATTTACGCTGGGCGCTAGGTGGCGCTTCCGTTAATTTCCTCGTAGAGTATGCAAATTAGCTAGATATGCCGATTCTCAAACATACATCCGCCCGGCGAATTTTTTTACGTCATTTACGTAAGGCTTTTTTCGGCGTAACGTTACCCCTGGCTCTATGAGGTGTACGCAATGTTAAGTATGGATGTCGGGACGGCGTCGAATTTTACGCTGTTTGCGTAAAACGTTCGCGAATAGGGCTTTTCAGAAATTATGTTTACGTCGAAAGCATTGACTATCTGTGACGTGATTTCGAGCAAGCGCACTGGGATTCCTCCACGGACGGCGCATGCGCCGTTAAAAAAAAAAAGGCATTTTCGTGGGGTCACGATGATTTAACATAAAACACGCCCACATCTCAGACATTTGAATTTTGCACGCTTACGCCGACACATTTACACTACGCCGCCGTAACTTACGACGCAAATTCTTTCTGGATAAGGAACCTACCGCTATAAGTTACGGCGGCGTAGTGTATCTGAGATACACTACGCCTGCCTAAAGATAGGCAGTTCTTTGTGGATCTGGCCCTATATCTTTTTAAAAACAATATTTCTTCATAAAACAATATTACTATACACAACCTGTCTCCTCCCATGTTGCTACATGATATAGGAACCCCGTACTCCCAATGTATGTAGTGAAACATAACTGGAGAGTCATCCTACCAGGTGGGGGAGAGGAACAGGGGTGCTAATAAGGAAAAGGAGGGAAATTAACAATAATTGGAAATTGTGGGCATATTCACCAATATTGGGTACCATCAACTGTTATCTATGTAACAGTTGATGTCCCATTCAATATTTAAGCCCTGCGGGCTAAAACACTTCATGTCATAGATCAATCGGGTCTCTCTGCGGGAGATGTGACACGTAAGGTCACTGCCCCTCCAATGTGGGGTGTACTTTTCAATGCCTATCACTTTGAACACAGATGGATCCCGATTGTGACATTTGCGAAAGTGTAATGAAACACTGTGTTTGGTAAAGCCACCATGTATCGGGACAGATGTTCTCCTATCCTAATATTTAAGGCCCGAGTGGTCCTCCCTATATACTGTAGACCACAGGGGTAGGCCAGTAGGTATATCACCCCAGTAGTACTGCAGGTAATAAAATCTGTTATTTGATGTTCTACTGAGGTGGTATTGGAAGTGAAGGTGGAGGTTTTAATGGTTTGGGATGAGGTACAAACTTTGCATTTTTTGCAGGGAAAGAATCCCTTGAGATTCCCAAACATTTGAGCCGAGCTACTGGCAGAGTGTTTTGTTTTGGAGATAGTTTGTAAACCTTTTTGATGTCAGTTACCTGCTCAAATAATAAAGAGCAAGTTCTTTTTTACTGCACCATGAAGTTTTTTCTCTTCTTTTGCAACACTTCACGTATCTCTTACTGAAAACCCCCTCCACTGAGAGGTGAGTGTGCATCCAGGATTCCAGCGATCCATCTTGAAGGTCCCGGGACCATAATCAAGGGCGTCCCCGGTGGAAGATTGGAGCCAGAGGAATTACCCTGCTTGTGCTGAGCTGATTTTCAGCTATGTTCCGGTAAGCTGCCACCTTATCTATGTAGGAGAAGTGCCTAGTGTTTGAAGATTTGTAGTGAATTATCTGCAATCCAGCTGTCAGAGTGGTGTAACCCGTATGGACTTCATCTTCCTGTTGCTGTTGTTTTTTGCTACATTTTTTTGGACTGCCACCTTGTTTCCCATCAGTGCCCTCTTATTAAAGCGGAGGTTCACCCAAAAATCAACTTTCTGCCATTAGATCCAGCATACTGCTGACATCTGCAGTATGCTGTTTTTTTTTTTGTACTTATCGTTTTATCAGCCTTGTTATCCGGCTCAGAGCGGGGATTCCTGCGGGGAATAGGCATTCCTAAGCCAAGCGGATTTGATTGACGGGCTGCTAAAGCGGGTCACGCCTTCCGAAAATACCGGAAGTGACATTCGAGTATTTACGGCGCATGCGCCTGCCGTGTAGAGCTGACTGCGCAGGCGCCGTAAACACTCGAGTGTCACTTCGGGTATTTTCGGAAGGCGTGACGCGCTTTAGCAGCCCGTCAATCAACTCCGCTTGGCTTAGGAACGCCTATACCCGGAAGCAATCCCCGCTCGGAGCCGGATAACATAGGCTGATAAAACGATAAGTACAAAAAAAAAACAGCATACTGCAGATGTCAGCAATATGCTGGATCTAATGGCAGAAAGTTGATTTTTGGGTGAACCCCCGCTTTAAGCCATGTTTGTATGGACTTATATGACCTGTCACGATCTCTGAGGGTCAGATCCAATGTTGGGTGTTTCTGTTTTGAATAATTGTTTCACTAATTTAGGAATTACCCTCAGTATCATATTTGTGTATTTTAGTTTTTATCACATTTAAAACACCTATATATACTGTACATCCATCAGTCGCTCAGTATGCGACTTTAGGTTGTGCATTAATTTGTATTCCTTTCACAATGTCTCAGGCATGATGGTCAGTGGGGGGGGGGGATGCACAGTGGTCAGTAGGAGGAGAAATAGTAACCATTTGTTTATATTAGTGGGAGGAATTGTGCCCCAATGTTGGTGTCAGTGGAAGCAATAGTGCCTTATTGTTTATGTCAGTAGGATTGTAGAAGGAATAGTGTCCCACTGTTGGTGTTAGTGGAAGGAATGGTGCTTCATTGTTGGTGTCAGTGGGAAGAATAATTACTCATATCAGTGGGAAAAACAGTGCCTCAAGGGCTGGAGAAAGGCTAGCAAAGGGCCACATACATCCTGCAGGCTGAAGTTTGGAGACCACTACTCTAAAGCCTGTTAAAATGTTGTTGAATTCACGTGCAAACATTGCCTTTGCAATACAGATCCATCTCATACAAATATATAATACAAATAATGTGCAGCAACCTAGCACTATATTTTTACAAGCCCTGCTCTGGTTAGTGCAGGAGGAAGCCGCTGGAAGACTCAACTTAAATGTATTTAGTGCGCTACAGAGCTCAAAGTGTAGTTTAAAGCGGAGTATCACCCAAAAGTGGAACTTCCGCTCATCTTATTCCTCCAGAATACTGTACCTGTCTTTGACAGGCATCCTCTCCCACTTCCAGGAGTCCCTGCCGTCCCTGCCATGGAGCTGTGATGTCACCGCGGGGCTCCCTCCTCTTCCACCGGCCAATAGGAGAGAGGAGCGGGGCCTCGCACATGCGCAGTAGGGTTTCCCGGCGTGAACCCAAAAGGCTACACTGCCGGGTTCCCGTACGCGCAATTGCAGCAGAGCACCCGACAGCTGATGGAAACATCAGCTGTGGGTGCCGACATCGCTGGACTCCAGGACAGGTAAGTGTCAATTTATTAAAAGCCAGCAGCTGCAGTATGTGTAGGTGCTGGCTTTTAATTTTTTCTTCATGGCCAGAACACCGCTTTAACTGCTTCCTGCTCGGCCTTAATTGTAATATGACGGCTGGGCGGGAGCTCTCTCATCCTGGGTTAGGCATTTTTCCCTGCCCACCAGGGCTTGGTCACAGTATTCTGAACTTTGTTTTCAAAACCCTAGGTGTACAAGAAACCCATCTATGCATAAAAAGCTATTGTCCTGTTTTGCCATTTTAAAGCTCACCTTTACTTGAACATAAAAATTCCCGGAGCGGAGCATTGTATCATAGGATAAACTGCGTGAACACAACACAAATCCAACCACTTTCTATGGCCTTTTCAGCTAAGGTTGCAGGGGGACTGAATATTAACACGCAACAATCATACTGCAGTTTATTTCAGTTAAATATTGCCAGACTAAAACTGTTTTCAAAGCACATTGCATGGTAATGAATACCTGCTAAAGGTTCAGAGCAAAAGTTACTGTAGATTTCAGGTACAAATAGAAAAACACAATATCACAGTATTAATGGTTAACATTCGAGTGTTAAAACCAGGGGTCAAGTCCTGCGGGAACGCGTGGGAACGGAGTTCCTGCACTTTTTTCACAGCAGGAACGCAGTTCCCTTTGCAGGACTAGAGCAGCCGAGAGCAGCCGAGCCGCCCGAGCCAATCCTTCACTAAGCGGCGATGCCCAGCTCGAGTCACTGTCAGGGGCAGGCGAACCTTAGTAATCCTTTATGTTACCGGCCGCTTCCTGTATATGGATTCATCGGGTAGTGTGCGGGTATTCCGTCACTTCCTCGATGCCGCAATGTCTCCTGGGAGCTTTTGTCTTTGTTCCCAGGAGACATTGCGGAGATCTGACATGAGTTATCGCGGGATTTAGAAAGAACTTGCGATTTAGTAATTATGCATATGAGCGTATCATTTTTTTTTTTTTTTGGTGGGGGAGTGGATCTTGGATGGGAGTTCCCACAGTTTTTTCCCCAGGACTTGACCCCTGGTTAAAACGCCTATATAGTGAGAAATGCCACAGTAAGCAAGAACCATAATAATCACATTATACAGTAGTATATACCGTATTTATCAGCGTATAACACGCGCCGGCTTATAACACAGTTTAGGAGGGGATTTTAAGGAAAAAAACTTTTAGGAGTGAAGTTTAAGGATACAAACTTACATTTAAATGCCCATAAATGCAGCCCAGTGTCATTTGCAGCCTTGCCCAGTGTCATTTGCAGCCTTGCCCAGTGTCATTTGCAGCCTTGCCCAGTGTCATTTGCAGCCTTGCCCAGTGTCATTGCAGCCTTGCCCAGTGTCATTGCAGCCTTGCCCAGTGTCATTTCTGCCTTGTCCAGTGTCCTTGCCTATTTAATTGTCATTCAAAGTGTGACAGTGCTGAAAGCTGAAAATTGGCCTGGACTGGAAGGGAATGAAAATATCCAGACTTGTGGTGGTTAAAGAAAATATATATGTTTCATATTATCTACAGTAAAAGTTGATCCCATCTATAAACTACAATGATGGGAGTAACTTTTATTGCAGCAAATAAGAAACATGTTTTAGTTAACCACCTTCCTACAATTGTAATGTATAAATGGCAAAAAAGTGGATATATACTGTACTTCAGGAGTACCGTTATGAACAATACTAAAGAAATAAGACACAGGTGCCTTAAAGGAATTGTAAAGGAAAAAAAATGTTTTGCTGCAATGACTGTTTACAGGGTATAGAGACATAATAGTTAACTGATTCCTTTTTAAAAACGATTAAAAATAGATAAAAATCAATCATATAATGTACCTGTAGTTTCAGTTTCGTTTATGCATCTAGTTTCATGCTTCTGTGAAGTACAGAGACACAGAGCCAATAGAGGGCAGTGATGGTTTGTAAAACGAAAGTGATTAGTTCTGAGGGGTTTAAGACGCACAGTAATCACACCTCCTTGATTAGTGCCACAGAGGGAAGGCTCCCATGACTTTTTTTATCAGGAAACAGACTGTTCAGAACAGAGAAGGATTTCAGCAACTACATAGAAAGAACAAACAATGAGGACATGAAAACAGGACTGCAGTAAGGTAAAGGAAGCTATTTAGCTAAAAAAAAAATTCCTTTAGTGACCCTTTAAATACAAGAGCCCTATTCGAAAATGCACCACTTTTTTCTAAAAATTATTTTTCATTTTTATCACTTATTTTAGTTTGATCTTTAGTTCTCAGTTTTTGGCTTTTGCTACATTTTATATATACAGTGCCTTGAAAGGGTACTCGTACCCCTTGAAATTTTCCACATTTTGTCATGTTACAACAAAAAACGTAAATGTATTTTATGTGATAAACCAACACAAAGTGGCATATAATTGTGAAGTGGAAGGAAAATGATAAATAGTTTTCAAAATGTTTTACAAATAAATATGTGAAAAGTGTGGCGTTCATTTGTATTCAGTCCCCCCTGAGTCAATACTTTGTAGAAATACCTTTCACTGCAATTACAGCTGCAAGTCTTTTTGGGGATGTATCTACCAGCTTTGCACATCTAGAGAGGGACATTTTTGCCCATTTCTTTTTTTTTTTTTGCAAAATAGCTTGAGCTCTGTCAAATTTTCAAGTCTTGCGTCAGCTTTTTATTTGGATTTAGGTCTGGACTTTGACTGGGCCATTCTAACACATGAATATACTTTGATCTTAAACCATTCCATTGTAGCTCTGGCTGTATGTTTAGGGTCATTGTCCTACTGGAAGGTGAACCTCTACCTCAATCTCAGGTCTTTTGCAGCATTTAACAGGTTTTCTTCTAAGATTGCCCTGTATTGGGCTCCATCCATCTTCCCATCAACTCTGACCAGCTTCCCTGTCCCTGCTGAAGAAAAGCATCCCCACAACATAATTCTGCCACCACCATGTTTCATGGAGAGGAAGGTGTGTTCAGGGTGATGTGCAGTGTTAGTTGTTCGCCACACATAGGAGGGGATTTACTAAAGGCAAAACAGATGTGCACTCTGCAAGAGCAGTTGCTCCAGAGCTTAGTAAATGAGCAGAAGCTCTGCTGACTTTCATCATCCAATCGTGTGCAAACAAAAATGCTGCTTTTTTTCTTCCTTGCTCCTGATTGGGTGTTTTTTGCAAAGTGAAGCTTTACCTCCTTTCCTAAGCTCTGGAGCAATTGCACTTGCAAAGTGCACATCTGTTTTGCCTTTAGTAAATCAACCCCATAGTGTTTTGCTTTTAGGACAAAAAGTTAAATTTTTGGCTCATCTGACCACAGCACCTTCTTTCACATGTTTTCTGCGTCCCCCACATGGCTTCTCGCAAACTGCAAATGGGACTTCTGGCTTTCTTCTTGCCATTCTTCCATAAATAAAGGCCAGATTTGTGGAGTGTACGACTAATAGTTGTCCTGTGGACAGATTCTACCACCTGAGCTGTAGATCTCTGCAGCTCCTCCAGAGTTACCATGGCCACGGTCCAGGTCAGCGGGAACGGGGGGGGGGGGGGGGTTAGGCGGTCCTGTGTAAGTTCACCTTACAGTTTTTTCTGTAGGGGTGAAATTGCACTTTAACCACTTAAGCCCCGGACCAATATGCTGGCTAAAGACCAAAGGTGTTATTACAGTTCGGGACTGCGTCGCTTTAACAGACAATTGCGCGGTCGTGCGACGTGGCTCCCAAACAAAATTGGCGTCCTTTTTTCCCCACAAATAGAGCTTTCTTTTGGTGGTATTTGATCACCTCGGCGGTTTTTATTTTTTGCGCTATAAACAAAAATAGAGCGACAATTTTGAAAAAAATGCAATATTTTTTACTTTTTGCTATAATAAATATCCCCCAAAAACATATATAATATTTTTTTTTTCCTCAGTTTAGGCCGATACGTATTCTTCTACCTATTTTTGGTAAAAAAAATCGCAATAATCGTTTATCGGTTGGTTTGCGCAAAATTTATAGCGTTTACAAAATAGGGGATAGTTTTATTGCATTTTTTTTTTTTTTTTTTTTTTTTTACTACTAATGGCGGCGATCAGCGATTTTTTTCGTGACTGCGACATTATGGCGGACACTTCGGACAATTTTGACACATTTTTGGGACAATTGTCATTTTCACAGCAAAAAATGCATTTAAATTGCATTCTTTATTGTGAAAATGACAGTTGCAGTTTGGGAGTTAACCACAGGGGGCGCTGTAGGAGTTAGGGTTCACTGTGTTAGTGTTTACAACTGTAGGGGGGTGTGGCTGTAGGTGTGACATCATCGATCGTGTCTTCTCTATAAAGGGAATGACGCGATCGATACGCCGCCACAGTGAAGCACGGGGAAGCCGTGTTTACACACGGCTCTCCCCGTTCTTCAGCTCCGGGGACCGATCGCCGCACTCGAGCGGCGATCGGGTCCGCGGGACCCGCGGTCCCGGTCCCGGAGCTTCGGACCGGGTCGCGGGAGCGCGCCGCGGGCGCGCGCCCGCGACCCACGGCTGGGTACAAGTACAGGACGTATATATACGTACATGTGCCCAGCCGTGCCATTCTGCCGACGTATATGTGCAGGAGGCGGTCCTTAAGTGGTTAATGTGTGTCTCGTCTTTGTAATTCAGGTATTTTTTCTGTACTTGGTAAAAATGCTCTATGCCTGAATCTGACCAGCTTCGAGTTTTCATTCTCTTATGCCTTGTACAGACGAGCAAACATGTACGATGAAACTGTGTTAGTGTTTACAACTGTAGGGGGTGTGGCTGTAGGTGTGACATCATCGATCGTGTCTTCTCTATAAAGGGAATGACGCGATCGATACGCCGCCACAGTGAAGCACGGGGAAGCCGTGTTTACACACGGCTCTCCCCGTTCTTCAGCTCCGGGGACCGATCGCCGCACTCAAGAGGCGATCGGGTCCGCGGGACCCACGGTCCCGGTCCCGGAGCTTCGGACCGGGTCGCGGGAGCGCGCCGCGGGAGCGCGCCGCGGGCGCGCGCCCGCGACCCACGGCTGGGTACAAGTACAGGACGTATATATACGTACATGTGCCCAGCCGTGCCATTCTGCCGACGTATATGTGCAGGAGGCGGTCCTTAAGTGGTTAATGTGTGTCTCGTCTTTGTAATTCAGGTATTTTTTCTGTACTTGGTAAAAATGCTCTATGCCTGAATCTGACCAGCTTCGAGTTTTCATTCTCTTATGCCTTGTACAGACGAGCAAACATGTACGATGAAACCGGTCCGCCGGACCGTTTTCACCATACATGTCTGCCCGGGGATTTCTGTATGGTGGCTGTACTCACCATCATACAGAAATCCGCGCATAAACAATACGCGGGGCGTTGCCGCGCCGTCGCCGCGACGAGGGCGGCCCTGCCAGTTCAATGCTTCCACGCATGCGTCAAAGTCATTCGACGCATGCGAGGGATGGCGGGCGCTCGGACATGTACGGTAGGTCTGTACAGACGACCCAACATGTCCGAGCGGACAGGATTCCAGCGGGCTGTTTTAAAACAAGTTGGGAAATATTTGCCCGCTGGAAAAAGGCCTGGCGGGCAAATGTACGCTGGAATCCTGTCCGCTCGGGCCTACACACGACCGAACATTTCTGCTGAAACTGGTCCGCGGACCAGTTTTAGCAGACATGTTCGGTCGTGTGTACGGGGCATTAGACGTATAAGAGTGCTGCAAATCTATTTGAAGTGAAAGAAACCCTGTTGACACAGGCCCTTGCCTTTATACTTTACAAGACTCCTATATTGTCTCTTATTGTAGTATTTTGTCTATTTACAGGACAGTGGCCTTAAGGATGACTTAAATATAATTCTGTTTTCTGATCATGGAATGACAGACATATTCTGGATGGACAAGGTGATAGAGCTTCAAAATTACATTGATTTCAATGACATTTTACAGATGAAGGATAGAGGTCCTGTGGTGAGCCTATGGCCTGTGGAAGGGATGCTTTATAAGGTAAGTGAGACTAGAAAATCAGTCAAGTCACACAATTAAACAGTCTTTTTCATTGCCATTTTTTATTTGAGACAATAAACATGGTGCTGAGACAAACTGACATTTTAAAGTGTAATGTAAACTTTAACAATACATTTTTTATTTTCTCCTATTGGGTCTGTTAAGGTGTTACTAAACCCATGACAGTAAAATCAGTCTGTATATGCAGTAAAGCATGCTTGTTATTCTCACTGTGGAACCCGATAATACCCCTCTGCACATGCTCAGTTTGGTGTGTATTGCTAGAGGGTTTTTCTTTTGGGGAGAGTGCATGTGATCAGTGCAGGGCCATACAGCACTGTTCAGACAGAAGGCCATGGATCCTGCAGCCTCATAGGATAAGCAGGGGAAAATGAAAACTCTTACAAACTTTAACTAGACACTGATACAAGTCACAAGACTGCTCTGACTGCTGATGAAAAAAGGTATTTAGCAGTTTATATTTACTCAAATGATTGCATTTTTATGTTCTGTGTACTGTAGGAGACCAGACATAGTGAATGCAGGGTCTTGCGTTTAGTAACACTTAAAATAAAACACTTTCAATGGCATATTTAATCTGTTCAAGTGCAAAAAAAAAAAAAATAGCTGCTCATCCAGCCAGAAATCTTGTGAGCTGATAACAGTTCAGAATCAGAGATTACAGGAAGTTATCAATTAGCATTGTTCCTTGCTATCTCTGTGGACTACAAAACACCCACCTGTTATTGAGAGGAGAGGGAGGTGTTAGACTTAACAGTGTTATATAGTCCTAACACCCTTTGTATCCTGGGGTGACAATGCTTGTCAATACGCGTTTCATGCTAGGTCCAGAAGTGAGTTAATGGCAGGATTAACAATTTAAAGGGGGAAAAAGGGAAACTAATACAACAACCACATCTAAGGACTTTTAAGCTGCATTACTATCAACTTTTGTTCTGCCAATATAATCTTAATCACGTGTCGTAAAAGAATCATGCTGATCAAAAGATCCTGTCTAGCAGGGCCAGATTAAGAGCATCATGGGCCTGGGGCTGAATATTTCGGTGGGCCTTTTTATGGAAATAAATAAAATGAAGATACAAACAATTTTTTGTTTTAAAACATATTAAATATTTTAATTGCCATTAAAGTGCCAAAACAGAAACCTATTGAAAATATGTATTTTTCGTAAACAATAGAAAACTTCTTCATTAAATAAAACGATTATAAATAGAACATTCACAACAACCATTTTTTAAATAAATGTAAACCATATAAACAATTTAAATATACGTGTATGATGTTTGGCTCATACAAATATGTTCCTTAAAGTATTATTAATAATAAAGCACCATAATCAATACAGTCTGCTGTTATGATTATGGTGCAGAGAGTAACTCTTGAAATAAATTGCAACCACTAGTCATAAACACACAAACAGATTATTCACTGAACTCTAAACTGCATTTAACCTATAAGAATCAAGTTGGCAGATTAAAATAAAACTACACATGAACTTTTCTTGCTTTTTTACCTGCAAATTCCTCAATTGTAGTATCAAGATTAAGCGTGTTCAGCAACCCATTTTCAATGCACAACAGAGAAAGTGCATTTAAACGCTCCTGACCCATGGAAGATCTTAGGTAATTTTTTACACGTTTTAATGCTGAAAATGAACGCTCACCACTGCAGTTGCTGACCATTAAACACAAATACATGCAGAGGGTCACATATGTATTCGGAAATGCACCGATTAGGGATTGTGCAATCATAAAATTGTACATTTGAGTTTGTTGGCTACCATGAATGTCTTTATTTGCAGGTGAAGATTGGTACATTTTAAAAATAGAGGAAAACTGTACAATTTCTTCTGCAAACCGGGGTTCAAGATCTTCAGGGTATATTGTCACTAGTGTACTGGCTCTGGAACGTAGACTATCAGCTTGTAGAGTGCATATTTCAAATAGAAATCCAAATCTTTCTTCAATTGTGCTGTATGCTGCTTGCCTGTGCCTCAGTGATTCTGTCCGTTGGTCAATTATAGGATAAAAGGTATGCACTTTAAACCTCTCAGAGGGTGTCATATCAGCATCTTCTGCATCACCATAGTCCCACCTCCTATTTCTTTTCACTTTCCTTCCACGTTGTAACTGATACTCCTCGCAGCCAGAAATATTTTTACCCTGCTCTTGAAATTCAGAGAACCTAGATCGGAGGGACTGCACAAAATCTTTCAGAGTTCAGCAGGTTTGTTGTTGTATGCAAATCTAATTTTGCATCTTGGAAACACTGACTGGTTCTGTGAAACCTAGGTAAGATGATGGACCATAATTCAACCATTATTCCAGTTTCCAGCTGATCCATGGCATTGCTTAGGCCCTTTGCTTGTACACAGATCTCTCCCTTTGTGGCTTCATCACTCAAAATATTTGAAAGGACATCTCTGATGGTACTAAAGCCTTTTTGTAAGGCATTTACAGCATCATGGTGAGCAGACCAACGTGTATCAGCTAACCTTTTTAATGTCGGTATACCACATGGTTTGAAACCATTTGTTAAAAGATTCCACCGATGACTTGAAGCAGAAAAAAAAACAATACAACTGCTGTACAAAATTAAAGAACAAAACTGCAACTGGACAGCTGTTTGCGGCATTTTGTCCCACAAGATTAAGTGAATGGGCACAACAAGGAATGTATTTAGCAAGTGGGGGTTTTTCCCGAATTAAGGCCTGCATGCCATTATATTTGCCACTCATATTCGATGCGTTATCATAAGACTGACCCCTGCAGTCTTCGATGGAAATCCCATTTTCATCCATAAATTAAAGAAGAGTGTTTGTTAGCTCCATACCAGTGTGTCCATATATTGGAATGAATTTAGTAAAACGCTCCACTGGACCACTAGGTAGTACATAGCGAAATATGATGGTCAGTTGGTCAAAATGTGCTATGTCAGGGGTTGAGTCAACAGAAATTGAAAAATATTTGGCTTTATTTATCTCTTTTACAATCTGCTGTAGCACCTGCTCACCAATCAGTTCAATAAACTCATCACATATCGTTGATGATAAGTACGATATGTGACCTCTTCCTTTGTTGCCATGCTTTTGAATATGCTCAGCAAGAAATGGATCATATTCAGCTAACCGCTCAAGACAGCCCAAATAATTTCCATTCTGTACGGATCCAATAATTTCATCACTTCCTCGAAAAGGAAGACCTCTTGATGCAAGTAGTTTTATAACACTCAGGATACGGTCAAGTATTTCATGCCAATATTTTTTCTGCCTCTCAAACTGATTAACAAGACCTTTGTCTATTCGTTGGCCAGAAGTTTTTCTCCTGATGAGGTTTTCAATTGCTTTTCCATGGCCAGCACTATTTTCATGCCTACTTAAATCTCTTGTGGCATGTCGCCAATCTGAATACCCTTTTGAAGCCAAATGGGTTTCCTCTTTTGAAAATAGGTTGCAAAAAACATTGCCAGTTTTCGGAGAATAACACCATTCACGCTTAATTTTTTCTCCATTCAACTGTTCTCGGAAAAATAAAGACTTTGTACAGTTTCTTGTAAAAGTTTCACCTGGAAATGTCTTTTCTGAAGCTCTAAAATCACTGTCCATATGTTGACAATCAACTCCTTTTTGGCAAAAATATTCCCTCAAAGCATCACAGATAATCCAGTCTCCAATATCATCTGAATAAATTTCCTCTTGCTTTTCTGAGTCCAACTCCGTGGATCCACTCACTACTCCTGCACTAGTTTCACTTTTATCTAATGCATGTGAAACAACCAAACTTGTTGTACTGACATCAGCTGCACTGGTTGAACTTGAAAATGCAGCAAGTATATCAGTTGTTCCACTTGTTCCAGGTGTGCCTTTTCTACAAAATTCTGTAATTTTTTGGTGCTAGACAAGAGTTTTTGGATTTGTTTTTCTTCCTCTTTCTTAGCTTTCACTTTCTCCCAACCACTACGTTGTTTTTTCATCGTTATGTGTAAAAAAAAAAAAAAATAAATAAATAATGACAGTACTTTCTCCAGGAGCTCCTTAACACCTCATGCCCATGCAACCATGAAGAAGGCCACATTGATCTATTTGGCATTTGTAAAACCAGCTCCATTTACATATACAGCGGGTAAAATAAGTATTGAACACGTCACCATTTTTATTATCACCTGATGCCCTACAAAACCAAGGTGTCACACAAGAAACATCTCATGATGGGTAAAAGCAAAGAGCTCTCTCAAGACCTTCACAACTTTATTGTTGCAAAACATACAGATGGCATTGGTTACAGGATTTCTAAACTTCTGTATATTTCAGTGAGCACTGATGGGGCTATATTTCGGAAGTGGAAAGAAACATAATTTCACCATAAACAGGCCATGACCAGGTGCTCCTCGCAAGATTTTTGACAGAGGAGTGAAAAGAATTATCAGAGTTGTCCAAGAGCCAAGGATCACTTGTGTAGAGCTTCAGAAAGACCTGGAATTAGCAGGTACAATTGTTTCAAAGAAATGCACTCCTCGCCATGGCCTGTACGCACGCTCACTATGCAACACTCCATTGCTGAAGAAATAACATGTTTAAGCTCAGTTAATGTTTGCTCTACAACATTAAGACAAGCCTGTGAAATATGGGGAGAATATAGTCTGGTCAGAGGTGACCAAAATGGAACTTTTTGGATGCCATAATACACACCATGTTTGGGGGTCACAACCCAAAAACAACCCCATACCAACAGTGAGGTTTGGAGGTGGGTACATCATGGTGTGGGGCTGTTTTTCAGCATACGGTACTGGCAAAATCTGCTGCCATCTACCAGGATGATGAAGATGAAACGAGGGAGGACATTTCAGCAAGACAATGATCCCAAACACAAAACACAAAGCCAAGGAAACTCTCAATTGGTTTCAAAGAAAGAAAATAAAGCGTCTAGAACAGACCTGGGCAAACTACGGCCCCCCCGCCGCCGCCGAAATCGCCGCAGCTGCCACGTTAATCACCGCGGCGGGGAACATTACAGACAGCGTTCGTTTGAACAGCTGTTTTCCCCGCCGCGCATAAACACTCCCCCTTGGACGGATCTGTCCAATCGCGAGCAAGGGGGAGTCACATAGACACTCCCCCTTGCTCGCGATTGGACAGATCCGTCCAAGGGGGAGTGTCTATGCGCAGCGGGGAAAACAGCTGTTCAAACGAACGGCACCTAGCAAGCAAAGTGATCAGGACATCAGGAGGAGGAGCCGAGGACGCCGCGGCCGCCCCAGCATTCACAGCGCGCCTCCGCGCCTAATTGCAAATTGCGTCCGCCCATCTCGAGTCCACAGCGTGAGGGAACTCAGGGAAGTGTGGGGTTGAGGGCTGAGGAGTGGACAAGGAGGTGAGAGAGCTGCAGTGCTGACTGTGCTGAGTGTGGCCGACCACCGACCTGACTGACAGTGTGAGCCAGCCTCTCAGACACTGAAAGAAAAGTAAGTATAGCTGTGGCATGTGTGCTGGGGGCCTGGGGCCTGGGCAGCTTTTACTTCCTCATGGTACTGTGCACTGTCTGTCTGCATTAGTTTGTCCAGTGGCCTGCGGCTGGTGCTCAAATTTTTTTTTGGGGGGGGGGGGGGGCGCAGACGAAAAAACAAACAAAAAAATTGAAGCCTCACTGTGCCCATCATATGCAGGCAGCCACTGGGCCCATCAATTGTCACCACTATGACATGCCATCAAACGCAGCCACTGTGCCATCAATTGTCGCCACTGTGCCATGCCATCAAACGCAGCCACTGTGCCATCAATTGTCGCCACTGTGCCATGCCATCAAACGCAGCCACTGTGCCATCAATTGTCACCACTGTGACATGCCATCAAACGCAGCCACTGTGCAATCAAACACAGCCACTGTGCCATGCCATCAAACGCAGCCACTGTGCCATCAATTGTCGCCACTGTGCCATGCCATCAAACGCAGCCACTGTGCCATCAATTGTCACCACTGTGACATGCCATCAAACGCAGCCACTGTGCAATCAAACACAGCCACTGTGCCATGCCATCAAACGCAGCCACTGTGCCATCAATTGTCGCCACTGTGCCATGCCATCAAACGCAGCCACTGTGCCATCAATTGTCGCCACTGTGCCCATCAAACGCAACCACTGTGCCATCACACGCAGCCACTGTGCCATCACATGCAGCTACTGTTTAATCAATTGTTATTGATTAAACAGTGGCTGCCTGTCCCCAGCGTCTGTCCCCCTCCTGTGTCATGTCCCGAGCGTCTGTCCCCCTCCTGTGTCATGTCCCCAGAGTCTGTCCCCCTCCTGTGTCATGTCCCCAGCGTCTGTCCCCCTCCTGTGCCATGTCCCCAGCCTCTGTCCCCCTCCTTTGCCATGTCCCCAGCCTCTGTCCCCCTCCTGTGCCATGTCCCCAGCCTCTGTCCCCCTCCTGTGCCATGTCCCCAGCCTCTGTCCCCCTCCTGTGCCATGTCCCCAGCCTCTGTCCCCCTCCTGTGTCATGTCCCCAGCCTCTGTCCCCCTCCTGTGCCATGTCTATAACAAGTACTCGTACCAATTGTCCAACAATGATATTTACTGCTCTTTATAAAGAAATACAATTGATTTTATGCAGTATTGAGTTTAGCCTTTTGGCCCGGCCCTCCAAAATATTTTTAGTTTCTCATGTGGCCCCATCGAAAAAATAATTGCCCACCCCTGGTCTAGAATGGCCCAGCCAATCGCCTGACTTGAATCCAATAGAAAATCTATGGAAAGAACTAAAGATCAGCGTTCATAGAAGAGGCCCATGGTGTTGGATATTCTCTAAAACCTGGAACCTTCAAAATTTGAAGACAAGATTGAATATCTGAGCAATGCATGCAACTTATTTCTCCATACAGGTGGCATCTTGAAGCTGTCATTACCAACAAAGGATTTTGGTATTAAATACATTTCAGTTAGCGTGTTCAATACTTTTTCCCTGTGTCCTTCCATTTTATTACACAGAACTTCATTTCTGAACATATTTGTTTTGGTTTGTTTGTATTTATGGATTGTTACTGACATGTGGTGCAAAAAAAAACGTATTTTACCCTTTGTATAAGCACTGCACAGTGCATATGGTTGCCATAAACACATTTTTTGACACATCACCTATAATTAATGATGGACCATCAGCATCAGTGCCAGTCTACACAGTAACCCACCACATTAGTACCAGTTTCTGCAATTATATCCACCCAGCATCTGTGCCAGTTTAGGAAATCCTAAATGGCAATTTCCATAATAACCATAAACATCAATGTCAATTAACAGAACAACAACCAAAGGCATTCGTATCAGTAACAGCAATAATAACCCCTAGCATCATAGATTAACATTCCCTCATATCCAAATATTTCCACTAACCTAAGTGAAGAAGATTCTCTACTTGCTGTCACTAGATTCAGTGGATAGGGGAGATGCTGCAGTGAGAAGTGGGAACATGTTCCCAAAGGTGAACTTGGCCTTTAACTACTTTCCTATGGGCACTGTCACCCCCTTCCTGCCCAGGCCAAATTTTCCCCTTCAGTGCTGTCACACTTTGAATGACAGCACGGTCATGCAACACTGTACCTAAATGACATTTTTTTTTTTTACACAAATAGAGCTTTCTTTTGGTGGTATTTAAACACCACTGTTTTTTTTTTTGCTAAACATGGAAAAAAGACAGACATTTAAAAAACTATGTTTTTCTTAGATTGTTGCCAGAAGTATTTATCTTCTTCGCTGATTGGCACGAACGATGCTGCACTGATTAGCGGCACTGATGGGGCAGCACTGATAGGCACCACTGATGGGCACTGATAAGGCGGCGCTGATGAGGCAGCACTGACGGGCACCGATGAGGCAGCACTGATGGGCTCTGGTGAGCTACACTGATAGGCAGCACTGATGGGCAATGATAGTTGGCACTGATGAGTTGCACTAATTGGAACTGATGAGCTGCACTAATGGGTAGCACTGATGGGCTCTGATTGGCGGCACTGACAGGCAGCACGTATGGGCACTGATGAGGCAGCACTATTATGCGGAACTGATGGCCTGCACTGATGGGCACTGATTGGTGGCACTGGCTAGTTGAACTTATGGGCACTGATAGGTGGCATTGATTGGATGGCACTTGATGAGATGCACTGATAGGTGGCACTGGCTAGCTGCACTTATGGGCACTGATAGGTGGCACTGAAGAGCTGCACTGATAGGTGGCACTGGCATTGTTTGGATGGCACTGATAGGTGGCACTGGCATTGATTGGATGGCACTTATAGGTGGCACTGGCATTTATTGGAAGGCACTTATAGGTGGCACTGGCATTGATTGGAAGGCACTTATAGGTGGCACTGGCATTGATTGGATGGCACTGGCATTGATTGCATGGCACTGGCATTGATTGCATGGCATTCATAGGTGGCACTAATGGACTAAAAAAAAATTCCTCCAAGGGGAGAAAAAACACTCAGCTAACAAAGGAACAAATTATGAAGAGGACCACACCTGAGTGTGGAAAAAGCTGCCAGTACCAATAACCTGAGATACCCAAGGTAAAGAGACAATATAAAAACCAAGGTACAGCGCTGTGCATATGAGTATAAAAAATTAACAAATAAAATTAATAATAAAACATAAATGTGACATGAATGAATCATGTGAGTGGAAAAATAAAAAATTGAGTGAAAAAAAGTCCATAAAATGTGAACCACAAATTAATAAAGGTAAAGTTCATAAACAGTGATCAGTGTCAGATAAGAGTCGTATGAACGAATACAGGATGTATTGAGGGGACCAATCCAAATAAAATTCGCTCCAAGAAGTATATAGCTGAGTTCAAACTCCCATGGAATGACAAATAGAAGAAATCCTTTTAATTTTCACGACTAGTGCTCCTCTTTAAATGGTAGAGAAATCCGCAGACCGCCAATGCTGACCCCCTGATAGTACTAATTGCTTTGCCGTCTAGACTTCTGGATGCACGACATAGGAGGAGGAGGGGTCACTTCCCAGCGTGGAGGCTCCGATAATCCGCACAGTCCCCGGACACTGACCCCAGGAGCTCACACAACGATCTCCTCTCTGCCTTTGCTCCTGCTGCTACTATTTAAAGAGGACCACTAGTGAAAATTAAAAGGATTTCTTCTATTTGTCATTCCATGGGGTCATATATATGTGGTAAGCAGACTACATTACACGATTGGTGATCTTTCAGTGGAGGAATTCCGTTCATACGACTCTTATCTGACACAGATCACTGTTTATGAACTTTACCTTTATTAATTTGTGCTACACACACTTCTGCACAATTATACCTTGTATGACAGTCAGACAGTTACTAACCCAGCAGCGGGCCAGCGCTCAGTCATGGCTTACTTACTTTAACTTTTACTTTCCTCCTTCACCTGGCTCTCACAGCACCTCGGTACACACTCCTCTCGCAAGGCCTCATAGGACGCAGGGGATGGCCTCTGGATGACGTCACGCCGCCGGAAAGTCAGTGTTTGTGTTCAGTACTGAAGGGGAGGAGCACGTTCAGCCTCAGCGCACTGGCACCGCCCGTGCCGCAAGAGGCATGATTTGTTGTGGATTATAGCCGCGGCTCGCGGCTCTGCTGTGTATGATAGCCGCGGCCCACGATTAAATGATGCTGAGCAATATTGGGCCTATGAATAATGCAGCTGCCTGCTGCTTGGACAATGTGAATCGATCATCTATTATATAGCGGCCGTCGGCTGGACACTGTGAGAGACATTTGGGCCTACATTGTGATGGGGGCCTGGAGCTGCAGCTCCATCAGCCCCATTGTTAATCTGGCCCTGCTGTCTAGGACCTAGGGGCCAACCTCTGAGGGACAATGCACCATTGTAATAATCATTTATAATTGGCTTTACAATTGATGACATAATAGATCCATAGGGTCCCAAATATGGAGCCTTTGCTACCATTGGGCTACAAGTTGAGGACCCTAATCATTCCCACATTAAAGGGGTTGTAAAGGTTTGTTTTTTATTTTCTAAATAGGTTCCTTTAAGCTAGTGCATTGTTGGTTCACTTACCTTTTTCCTTCGATTTCCCTTCTAAACATGTTCTTTGTGAACACAGCGTCTCCCCGCAGTGATGTAGTCCCAAGGGAGGGGGTGAGCACACTGACTAACCCCCAGGCAAAGCAGCTCGGATGATGGGCAAGCTTACTGAGGAGGAACAGGAAGTGAGAAATTCAGACAAAGAAAAAAAAACATTTAGAAGGGAAATCGAAGGAAAAGGTAAGTGAACCAACAATGCACTAGCACTAGCACAACCTATTTTGATTTTTTTTTTTTACCTTTACAACCCTTTTAAGTTAAATACAGTGGGTATTGAAAATAATCAGCCCCCCCACCAGGAGGAAGCCGCTAGTGATAATCGTAAGAGATTCTGGCAGGCTGGTTGTACCCAAATTGATTGACTGATCTATCAACTTGGTACAAACAGCCTAAACATTAACAGTTCAAATCTCGTCCAGTTTCTGATGAACCGGCTGAGATTTGATTTGTGTAGGGCCAGCCTAAGTTCTCTGCTGTGAGGTTAATTGCCATTCTTACCAATGAGTATTCTACTTCTGTACTAGACATTTTGTTTGGTGGTATTGTGGTTACAAAGGGATTAAATATTCTATGACCCTGCTCTGACTGGCTGGAATGCTGCAGAATAATTTTCGTTAACCACAAAGCAACAGTTTTCATGTCTGGTCACCAAGTAAACAACGCCATAGGAGCAGGTCAGTTTTCTCCCTGCACTTTTAGCAC